>NW_027249566.1:0-129040 GCF_030848795.1 Temnothorax nylanderi | reverse complement strand
AATGCTCTCGCCGCGCAATTAAGACTGGAATGTTCCGTCGATATAACGGGGGAGAACGATAATGATTGAAAATTACAGCGCCGCTTCTATCCGACGAAAAACGTACAGACGATAACGTGTATGTTGTAACGTTCTCTTTCGCGGTTTTTTTTTTTTTTTTTTTTTTTCGGAATAACGTAACCACGTTACCACGTAAATTTAACACGATGTCTCAGTAAGATCTCACATCCCCAGACAACATGTATATCTAAAAGACGTTTTTCTTAAGACGGTTTTTTTTAAACTTTACCAGAAGTTGTCGTAAAAACATCTTCAAAACTTTCCGAATAAATGTCTGAAAGTTGGTTTTTATAGACATTTTTGGAATATACCCAGATATTTACAATTTACATTATCGACTATAACGTTTACAGATTAAAATACATGATACGGCCAATTTGAATATAACATAGCCTATAAAAATATTTACTGCCAGCTAATCTGGTACTCAGGTATTTTGCATTATTTATGTCACAACAATCTTAGGCGAAGCTGTTCGGAACGCGTTAACAAGAGGAAGAATACGAAACAGAAGCTGGAATTATCTGAGATACATCGGTATATTAATGATTTAACACTTACATAACTTTGCTAACGACAAAACCGCAATCTGCGTCGTACAGACAGATTGTTATCAAAGTATATAAATATTAATTATTACCGATTCACATCAAGCAACACTAGCTCCTCTGTCGTCTTTTTCCTTTTGTTAACGCGTTTTCGCATTATTAATTTTTATTTTACAATATGTCTAAAAGTGGTCGTTTAAATTAATTAAAATAAAACGTCTATACTTCAAAGACATCTTTCTGATAGTTTTATAAAATGTCTTATAAAAGTATAAGGCGTCTTTTAGACATCTTTAAGATGTCATAATATTCTCTGAGATCATACGAATAGTACAATTGTGATCTTTTTCTATGTTGCGTATCTGTATTACGCATAAATTAATATTTTTTGACGCGTCCGAATACAGAGAAAAATAAGCAAACAATTCGATCTTGCCGCGTTTTGCAGGATGCTTAGTAAATGGACAGAAGGTAACGGAGGACAGGTCGGTGACAACGACGGAGGATCCATGCGTAACTTGCAAGTGCAACAAGGGGCATCTCACCTGCGCGAAGCAGCCTGTCCGACGCTCAATTGTCCTGCCTCGAGGATCGTCGATGAATCTGGGGAATGCTGTCCACACTGTCGAGGTGAAAGGAGTTACATAACTTTCATTATTCGAGATGAATATCGCGTCTCTGCTCCGAAAGAAATTATCTGTTTCCAAAATAACGATCCTCGAATTGAGCAGTTGAAAAGAAGGAAATCTATTTCGTATTGTTATTATTCGCTCATATATTTTCGCTTTCTTACTTTTATTCTTACTTTTATTTTCAATTTGGATTCAGTAATAATACGTTATTGTTTTTTTTTAACGACGTATAAGCTTGCTAATTATAAAATCATATAAAGATATGGATTGCCTTATTGCGTAAGCATTTCGATGCCGAGCGATCAAATTAATATATATATAGTATAGTGATCGGAGTTTTATTTCAACATTTTTCAAAGGAACATTTTCTAGGCAATTGCACAAACAATTAAAGTCACTTTGAATTTATAGGTCATTCCGATCTCTCTCACAATACCAGAGATATTGCGCGAACCGGTTTTATACGAATCTGATTATTTTCCAATGTCGCAATTGCGTAAAAACCAGCCGCACGTAATATTACGATTGTCATCTAGCCATCCAAGAATATACGTGCTGCAGTCATTTAGCTGTGGCATATCTCACTACAACTTTCATATTCTGTATTAAAATATAATGCAAAGTATGAAAATATGAAATTATACCATAATTACGTCGGATAGAAATGCGAGTGATAGCGTTAAGACTGCATAAATTAAAAAATACTACATAAAATTAATATCAAATTTTCAATATCATTGTCTCTAGATACTCATATGTATCTCACTGTAGATTGTAGATTCGATACGATTTTATGCGTGAGAAAATAATTCGCGTAATTACCGCACAACAAGAAAACGACTCAGAAACGTTTCGCTTATAGTGCGATCATTTGTGGTAGCGCATATTCAAGTTAAAGGATTAAAAAACACTGCTTTTGTCACACAGGCAGCGCAAGATTCTTCTCGCCTCCGAAAGGCGCGTGCATGCTCGGCACGCGTTTATACAACTCGGGCAGTGAGTTCTACGCGGATCCCTGCACGCACTGCAAATGCATCAATTCGGCGATCTCGTGCGTAAGGGACACTTGTCCGGTGCTGGAATGTCCCAAGGAGCATCAGGTGCAAGGCAGCCACTGTTGTCCGAATTGCTTGCTCGTCGAGGAGAGCAGAGCCTCTTGCTCTTACGGCGGAAGAACTTATGTGGCGAGTATCACGCTTTTATTCGTCGTCATGCAATCTTATTCATCGCGTGAGCAAACGTGATTGCGAAATGAGAAACTGAACTAAAGGAATATATCGAACAGATAGCTGTGAAATTTTGACATACATAGCTCTAATTAGAACTAAAGAATATTGTTTTAATAATATTTTGATCCAAATTAATTAATTGAGATTAATTAATTAACATTCTTTTAAGTAAAAATTAATTTTGTTGCTTAAATCTCCTCGAGATATTTTCATTTCGTATCTATTTACGTTGCCGTTGAGCGGCGTTTTCGTCTTATCGTGGTTTAAACGACCTTTTTTGTCCTAGGCAGGATGGCGAAAATTGGAAGCTGGATTCCTGCAAGACATGCACCTGCAAACAGGGAAAAGTACGCTGCGCAATGCCTCAATGCCCGCCGATAATCTTTCCCTGCCCACCAAATTCCAAGTTCGAGCATCCGGAGGGTCAATGCTGTCCGCGATGTGTCGAGCGTGAGTTTTGTGGTGCTACCACACCTTACAAAACTGGTATATATGCGCACATACATTTAAGACATTAAAATGATCAATTTTTCCAGGTGACGGAGTTTGCACGGTTTTCGGAGACCCGCATTATCGTACGTTCGACGGTAAATTCTATAGCTTCAAGGGACCGTGCAGGTACCAGCTGGTTACCGATTGTTTCTCTCACACATTCAGCATACGCGTGACCAATGACGCCAGAAGAACGAAGTTCTCAGCGTGGACCAAAACTATTGCCATAAAGGTGCGTTAAATTACACGAAGGTTTTAACAAATTGTAGTACATGACGAATTTAACATTCGCTTCCTTGAACCGAGCATCATAAACTGGTTTTTAAAGAAAGCTATAAAAGAAGTTACATAAAATATCATTACCGCATTCGAATTTTATCGAATATCGAATAACATCACATCATTCATACAATAATGTCACCTATTCGAATAATAGCATATCATTTAAAACTGGTTTTAACGTTTTTCAAAAGATAATTCATAATTTTCCATTGTATGCAATGAGACTATAGATTCCGACTAAATAAACTGGCATTGCGAGACAAAGTCTACCCTGACGCGAAGCTCTCTTGCTCTATTCAAAAGAATTGTATCGAATCGGACGAAAAATAAGAGAAACGAAGAAACTTTCGTGTTATTACCTCCCGCGCGATCACTGTTGCAGATCGGCGATCTGAACGTGAATCTTGGTCAGAAAAGGAGAGTGAAGGTGAACGGGAAGAAGGTGGATGTTCCTTATCGCATCCCTAACCGACTGGACATCAACCGTACGGATGAGGAGTGTGCTCGTCAATACGCGGATCGGAATCAAAGTCCTTTGGGACGGTATAGCTTTCTCGAAGTGTCGTGCCTTCGTCGTACAGAGGTCCACTGTGCGGTCTTGCGGTAACTTTAATTCCCAAATCAAAGATGACTTACTGTGCGACAAGGACGAGTGGTGCCGATCCGCAGCAGTTTGGCCAATCCTGGGCCGTGGGTGCTAACAAGAAGATGTGCATCCGAACCCCGAGAATAGGAAATACTACCAGGCAGAGACGTTGCCGAGAAGAAAAGATCAGCGGTATTCTATATAATACTTATTCATTTTCTTACTGATATATCTTCTACAGAATATCAGAAGTAAAAAAGAACATTTTCATTATAAGATAATTTTATATAGCTACAAGCAATAGCTGTAAAATAATTTCTTTAATGTCCTTTTTTAATGTCCTAATTCTTTAATATTCTTAATATTTACATTTATAAAAAATACAGCTTTAATATTGCCAGTTGCTATTAATACAGATATAAAACTATCAAACTAACATTCTTAATTAAATCCATATAATTATAGTATTATTGCTGGCAACTATTTTTTCTTTTTCATTATTTGATCTATTGTTTCAATAATATCGCCAACAAAAGTTTTCCAAAATTTATTCTATGCCTATTTCGAAATAAACGCTTTACACTTTCTATCACAATGCCATCAACATTTACTTCTCTGTGATTGCAGATTATGTAATCGACTGAAATCACAGATCTTCTATCCTGCCATAAAAAGGTGAATCCGGCGATGTACTACAAAGCCTGCCTTCAAGATATGTGTGAGTGCCCGACCCAGCACTGTTATTGCGAGTCCTTCATGGCGTACGCGCACCAATGCAAGCGACTCGACATCCCGCTGCCGCACTGGCGGAAAGCCACGAGGTGTCGAACCGTTTGGGACCAGCCAATAAGTCCGACGAATTTCGCTCGCCGCTTACATTAATCGCGCACTTTGTCCACTGCCGCGTCCGGCCTCTAAAAAAACTCTATCCGAGGGACGTGCAGCGAGAACGGCCGCATCGAACTCGGTGTACATTCTGCATGCATTTAGAGAAATCACTCTATATATGTGATCCCATTCCTTTTTTCCCGTTCTCCTTTCTAAGATAACGTTTTAATATACGCGAATAATGAAGAAGAGACGCGATGTTGGAACTGACATCTAAAATTAATTTGCGCGTTTGTTCTGTACGTAGAGCTATATGGGACTCTGAAACACGCGCGCGAGATAGTCAAAGAAGAATAAAATTCTATCCGGAATTCGGTATTGGTTTTTGAAACTCAAGTTTTCGTTGAGTGAGAATAAGCTTCCGATTAAATACTCACAATCAATAATAACACAAAGAACGTAGTACTCTTCTTAATACCCATATGCCCTATGACATATACCGCGAGGGATTAATACAAAATAAGTATTCATAAATGCTTATTTATTCGTGGAGCAACGTAATGCACGCGGCACTTATAAGTCTGCCGTCTATAATGAGAAACGGCAATAGACCGTTAATGCGGTAGAAAATGTTTCGCTGCTTGCGCTGCAAATGTAATACGAACGGCTATACGTATGTCGACTGACACGCCGCGTCGGAATAATCGTGGTGTTGTATTACGACAAACGACGTATGTAACTGTTAACAATGATGAGCATAAAATAGTTGAAATTTTCTCTCGGCTTTGCAAGCCACCAGCTTGACGTCTCCTCTTCACATTCTTCGCGATGTATCTTTCTATTCCAAGAGCTCCTTCTGTCTGCGGAGCGCGCAGACCGGACGCGGCGGAGTGCTCGGCGAGAATCTACTAGTCACCACTTCGTATCAATATGCATTAACGGTAAGTTCCTGTGCCCCCGTGTTAATAACGTCGAGTAGTGCCTAGGGACGCACTCGAGCCGGAGTAGTACTTTCACATAGTTATGACGAGAAAAAAAATCTCAAATTTAACAATCGTATAAATAATTATATGCTAATTATAACTACAGAAAAATATATACACGAAATATTACGCAAAAAAAGATTCTTTTACCATCGAATAAAAATCTGATTTGCAAGTTACGTTAATTCAGGGGCTGCGTTCGGGGAGCGCGCTATTAGCGCTATTGCATCATTCTATCTTTATCGCTCATCAAGTGTAGAACAAGGATAGAATAAGCAAATAGCGCTAATAGCGCGCTCCCCGAACGCAGCCATGATCGCACGCTTTTAGAAAAGAGGAAAAAGCTCAATATCTGCTTTGTTTATATTTTTTATTTCTAATTTACTTTTGTAATATAACTCGTACCAGAAAATACCTATATTCTTCAAAATACAAAATTATATTTTTTCCATTATTGTGGTACCTTTAAAAATTATAAATATATTTAGAATTTACAAGTATTTCTTTTATGAATCTTTTTTATAGATACAGGGTACAACGTAGAAATAAGATCACTCTTACGTAGAATCAAAAAACGTGTTTAATTCAGTTTTAAGTTTCCTAAATTAGCATAATTTTGAAATTTAAGTCATCGACTGGTTACACAGACCTACAACCACTACTTTTAAGAAGTCATTCACATCTGATTATTATTTTATTCTTATAGCGAATTTTTTCAGTCAGACTCTGACTCGAGTGTCTCTAGTAGCAACTGTTCGTCGACGCGGAGCGGCGGTGATTTCGCGCTCATTCGTATGGAAATCTCACGTGGGTCACAGCAGCACAAGTACGCAGCCATGACGCCCGGAAACATGGATCTCACGTGTGTGTATGTGTGCGTCAACCGATTTCACGCGAAATCCTGTAGATCCGAGAGGAAGCATCGCGAGTCGAGCTAGAGTCGTGCAAATGTAGGAAAATGGATGATCTTGCGTCGCACAGAGCGAGAAGCACAAAAAGCAAAAACTTATATCCAGCGCTAAATTAAAACTTGGCGCAATTTAATCCTGAACCTTTACGTCGTAGATGTAGATTCGCGTACGTTATTGTGAATCGAGAACATGTTTAGCTTTAGGATCGTCCCTTCTGTGTGGGACGTTGAATTATTATCGAACAAAATTGAGGTGACACCGTGTTTGACAAAATGTAGTATCATTGATTGTATTGTAACCGCATAATTATCATCGACATTTTTTAATAATTGTAAATGCTGCCTTATGAATTTTATATGTATACTTCACTGAGAGACTTATGATGTACGATCACCCAAATGAAGGGAACAGGAATAGAACTCTATTGGGCAACAAACATACTGACAAAACGAAAATCGGTATGTTTGAATTCGTGAGGACGACTTTGCAATTAGCAGCAGATGGCGATGTCTTGTAATGTTTCGGAACACCGTGCAGTATTTCGGCCGATGAGCAGGCTCGCGGCATAGCATGTACATCCCAGTTTAACGCAATCGATTATTTGTATATGTATGTACACATATAAATATGTATGGATTCGCGGATCCTTGGCTCCACAGATCTGTGTCTCTGTAGTCTGTACCGAACCCTGTATTCACGTATCTATGCTCGTATCTTTTCGCGGATCTCCGCGTCAGTTGCAGTACAACGATTCGTTGAATCTATTTGAATCATAGATCTGTGATTTCTCAAACTCTCGCTTTCCAAGATCTTCGAATCCGATTAAATCCGGAGATCCGTAAATCGCAAATCTAAACGGTTTTTTAAACGCGTTGCTCCTTTAGTTCACAAGTTTACAATTCCACGAATCTTTTGAATCGCGCGATCGCTCTCTTGGGATCTATAAATTCCCGGGGTATCCTCAGATCTATAAATTCCCACGGATCTAGATACATACATAGATACTAATATATTCGCTCGGAATATAATAAATTCAGATCCACGAATCGTGTTTGCGTCGTACGAGTCGTGGTTCCGCAAATATGTTCTATTTCTAGATCCGTGGTGCTATAAATTTCTGATCTTAACGTAGATCCCTCGATTTACACAGATCCTTGGATTCACAGGCCCCCCGCTGTTTATCACTCTTACATTTTCGTCATGTAGAATTAGGAGGGATTATTTTCCCCGTTTCGTCTTCGACGACGAGCACACCTTTTTTTATATTATGTATACAACACATATCTAAGTAGCGTGTAACGTAAACGTTTATATATACTTTAGCTTTAACGATGCGTTTACAAATTGTACATAGAAAGACACGATTATTAACGTTAAGCGAGCACTAAACATGGTTTCTAATAATGTGCCACGATTTTTAACGCTCTTCACCTATTATTCCCTTTTTTACTCCGTTTTTTTTGTTCGATTTTCTCTCTCTCTTTCTACCTACTTCCTCCCTGTATCTCTATCTTAGCAAATTGTTATGGAATTTCGCAAAAGAATAGCTATTTTATTAAAGCTATTTTATTAAAGTTACTTTTGCGGAAGGTCACAAGGAAACGAGATTCTTTTTAACTCAGTAAAACTGTACATAGCTAAAATACACTATAATTAATTATCACCGACGACGAGTTTTGACGAGGAATCAAACCAATTCTGTATACCGGGTAGTCCAAAGCGTTAGCCAATTTTTGTCGACTTTAGCGTAGAGTCATAGTGTAGAACAGAGAGTTACGAGCGTAATAAATCAATTATATTCGTAGACACCGTGTCTCTGTGTAAAATTCCGCCCCCCCTCTCTCTTTCTTCTATACTCTTTCTTCTATTCTCTAGGGTAATCCTAAATAAGTGTGAAAAATTTTAGGAGATAATTTTTTGTCAAAAATTAAAGGAAGTTTTTCATATAAACATATACCTACTCAAAGGAGGAAAGTAAAAATTTGGAGGTGTGTGTGTACTCCTCAGGAAAAGATATAGGAATATATATTTACATGAAAGACCCTCTCTTAATTTTCGACAAAGAATCATCTCCCAAAGTTTTTTGCACTTATTTAGAATCACTCTGTATATGTATATAGAAAATCAACATAAAATTATGATGAAGTTAAAGATGACAAAAATATCAACTAATATTTGACATCGACTATTTGTCGACGCATCGACGTTGAGTTGACGTCGATTCGCCTAATCATTTTTGGCTGGTACATTTTTAAAATATCATAAATGTTTTCTATATGTACCAAGAAAGAAAGCTTTATAAGGGCCACATCAAAACCACTTCTCCTTCTTACTCGGAAAAGATTAAAAGTAACTTTAAGCACGCTTTGATTAACATATTGATTGCTGCTATATATTTATTTTAATTAATTTTATTCTCGATGTCGTTTCTGCATCGGCATTATATTTTAATATGCTACTTAATTGTATTTATTCTTTATCAAAACCAAAACACAAGAGAAATTTTATTTCCTTTGCTCCAAAAAAAGCGAATTAACAAATAACTGGAATTTAATTATGTATCAACAACTACGAATTAAGGACGTTCTCCGGTCCTTATACTAGAGAAAATCGATTTTCTTTAGATTTTCTTGAAACTGTGAATATATGTTAATTTAGGTGTGCTTTATGCGTGGTATAAATTTCAGTACCTCTTCCGGTATAAAAAATAAAGATACTGAGCCTCAAAGTTTCAACTTTTACTAATGAAAAAATTTTCCAGGCCAAACGGTAAGAGATACGAGGTTAGTCAAAAGGACCAAAGTTGCTCCTCTCGTCGAGTTCTATAAGGAAAAAATGCCAAAATTAAAAAAAATTAAATTAAAAAATTTTTTTTGGTAAAAATTGAAACTGAGGCTCAGTATCTTGATTTTTTATACCGGAAGAGGTACTGAAATTTATACCACGCATAAAGCACACCTAAATTAACGTATATTCACAGTTTCAAGAAAATCTAAAGAAAATCGATTTTCTCTAGTATAAGGACCGGAGAACGTCCTTAACTCGTATTCGGCAGTCACCGTGTTAACTTAATCGGCGATTAACTCAACAGGCAGAATTGCTCGCGATAAAACGCTGGATTATGGGCGCAATCCACTAGACGTTTCAAACGCTTCAGAGCATTATTTTGTCCTTGTTTAACATTTGATAAATAAGGATGAAATGTTTCCAAGAGCGTTTGGAGCGCCAAGCGGATCGCACTCTATATGTATAAAAAATTGTTCTGAACCTTCATATGTCAAAAAAAAAAAAAAATCCACGTAATTTTATCCACGTTAATAAAGTGGCATTATTCGACAAGTTAAAATGGGGATTAATCGAAGCTTCGTCGAAGATTCCTTTACGTAACACTAATTGTAAGTATTCAATCCATTCAAAATAAAAACACCGATAATTGACCGGATAAATCACCGAAGTGATAGCAAATCGCTAGCCTCATCCGAATCGTTTTGCACTCCGAAAAAATCTTACGGAAAATTCACAAAAGATCTCTAGAAATAGGAAACGTTACTTAACTATGAATGCCGAAAACAGGCAACCACGGAGCATCGTCCAATCCTGAGAATCACGAGTCGAAATCAGTGATGACAGACATTGAAATAAAAAAATAACTCACCGACCGAGATGCGCAACAGCGGGCGGAGAGTGAGCGGAGTTGTAGATAACACTGCGTTGATCTGTAACAGAAATATTTTTACATTAAAGCAGCGCCCAAGAAGATCGACACTTGAAATAAATAATTATCGCGCCCGGCAAATTTTTAAAACGTTATTTTAACAGATATCTGATTTTAAGGACGTTCTCCGGTCCTTATACTAGAGAAAATCGATTTTCTTAGGATTTTCTTGAAACTGTGAATATACGTTAATTTAGGTGTGCTTTATGCGTGGTATAAATTTCAGTACCTCTTCCGGTATAAAAAATAAAGATACTGAGCCTCAAAGTTTCAAAAAAAAAAATTTAAATTTAATTTTTTTTTAGTTTTGGCATTTTTTCCTTATAGAACTCGACGAGAGGAGCAACTTTGGTCCTCTTGACCAACCTCGTATCTCTTACCGTTTGGCCTGGAAAACCTTTTCATTAGTAAAAGTTGAAACTTTGAGGCTCAGTATCTTTATTTTTTTTACCCCTGGTTTTCATGCACGCGTTGCCGCGCACCAAACGCACGCGTTTGAAAAAAGTACGCATTTGATTGGTGTAACCTATGGAGACGGCAAGTTTGACGCACGTTATAACGCGCGGAGATGCGTACATGGAAATCAGGGAGTTATTCTGAAGCCGCGCGACACGACGCGAGACGCGAATCAAGTTGACGGTTGAAAAAAGTGAGACCGATTATCCAAAAGAATGCGACATACCTCGGCATCCGTATAAATTCCGCGAAACACATATATAAATGAACATTCGATATATCACAGTTTTTCGTAATCTGAACTGTCGGAGTCCGATACGTGTATTACTCCGCGATTCGTGGCGGGAGCGGGGGCCACGGGCCGCGGGCGAGTGACTCGGCACAGTGCGCGATGCGCGGTCGGTGTGCGTAGTCTCTCTCTCAGCGTACCCTTACCCCCACTCTAACCCCACTACTCGTGTTACCGCGGCGCGGCGCGGCGCGGGCGTGTCACACGTATGGCAAAACCGTTATTATTTTTTCAATATTCGAACTTTTTCTATAACTTTCCAATAAAGCATTTTGAGACCTATTTTTCTATAACATTTTTTTCTTATTTCTCTCTGCTCATAGAACATACTTACTATTAAAGTTTGAGGGCAGCTTACATTAAAGTTTGGGGTGGGCAGCTAATCAGAATAACGCGCCATTTTCGAGGTATAGTCACGTGACGGATAGGGAAAGGAGTATAAATAGCAGCATCGACTGCGGAGCTATCATTATCTTTTAGGCTCTCGAAGGCTATAGGTCACAGATCACGAGCAATGGAAGCGTTTAGGAGAATTGTTTCATATTTTGATATATTTATACAAAAGAGATTGGACGTCATCAAACAGCTGCCTCTTGAAATATCCAACATGATCTTTGGCGTGTTGGGCAACCGATCTCTCCGGACGGTTTCAACGGTGTCTGAAGCATGGGAAACGATATCTATGGATGAACGGAGACGCAGGCTCCGTCTTGCGAAATTAAACGTAATGAAAATGTAATAAAATGTAAACCTGTAAAATGTAATAAAATTCTAACGTTCAAATTCAATGAACGAAACGGCACATGTACAAGGGTGGGGGATGGGGGAGTGGGGGGAGTGGGGTGGAGGGAGGGCAGCCAATTAGAACGCGCCATTTTCGGGGTAGCCACGTGACGGATAGGGAAAGGAGTATAAATAGCAGCATCGACTGCGGAACTATCATTAGAGCAGCAGCGGTGGAGCATACTCGGTTATCGCATTATCCAAGTTTGTCTTCGACTCTGCGAGTTCTGAGTCTTGTGAGAGCTGTGCCGACGAGGGCTACCTTGGTGCTGCTGGAGAGGTTGAAGGCTGGACGGCGGAGCCGGCACAGTGTCTCCGGAGAAGCGGGCGTCTGGACACCCCTCCAAATCGGAGGGTAAGAAGACTACGGGGCTGCCGCTTAAGCGACAGGCTGAAGACGACTCTTCCGCCACTCTGGCTTGGAAAAATTACCCCGCATAGAAACCGACTCTACATTACAAGGTAAATTCAATACAACTAATCGCTTCCAATGCCTGGCAGAGACTATATAGATTTGCTTGAGAGAGACGATGAGGAATGCGTAGGTCAGTCAAAAAGTGAGCATGTGAGTAGATTAACTAATCGTGACGAAGAATTATTTGAAAATTCGGATGAACATAAAGCAACTAAACCCCCCCCCCCCGATCTATCTTGCAACTAGGATACATGACTATGCTGAATTCGCGAATCTACTGAAGCAAAGTGTTGGTGAAAATTTTCATTTGAAATACCTTGGCAATCAAATTAAAATACAGTTTTTTAAGCTAAATGATTTCGTTGGGTTTAAGAAATTTGCAATTGACAAAAAATACGCGTTTCACACTTATTCACTCCCAGAAGAGAAGACTCTTACCGTAACCTTCCAAACATCCAGAACCTAACGGTCTCCAACGAACTAAAATCTAAATATGGAATCGAAATCAACTCGTGTACACAGCTTAATGATGAAAATAGCACATATGCCACTTATAAAATTAATTTAAACGCTAAGTTCTCGCTCGCGCAATTAAGAAAGATTCGATATTTATTCTATTCTAGAATTTACTGGGATAAGTTCATTAACCGCAAAATCGTTCTGCAATGCTTTCGATGTCAGGCGTTTGGCCATACGTCAGCCAACTGTTTTAAAAAGCCAAGGTGTGTCAAATGTGCTGAGAATCACTTAACATCGGATTGTAAAAAAGATCTAAGTGCACCGGCTAAATGCTGTAACTGTTCGGGAGAGCACCCAGCTAGCTATTCAAAATGCGTATCTTATCTAAAATTTTTGGAAAAGCGCACGGCTACTCGCCCGTCTGGCTTGTTGCCGTTCGAGGTACATAACAAAGAAACTCCTGGCACACGGCGTAAAACTATGTTTTTAAACCCATCTGGTCATAACTTTCCTCTGTCGGGCAGATCGACTGCCTCAACGAACAAACAAGATTACTCACCATCAAAAACATATGCTGAAGCACTGAAACATAACGTACCAAACAATACATCTAGCAACCTCACACATACAGACGATATGGCCGACTTCAACGGCCTAATCCTTGAAATCAAAAAGCTAAGTCAACTAGTAAACATTAAATCGATGTGTAATATTATACGTGAGCTTAATAAAAAGCTAGCATCTTGCACTGATGGACTTAGCAAATTACAGATGTTCGTTGAGGCAGCCGATCTTATAAACTAAAAATGGCTCCTTCTCCCTCTTCCCTAAGGATTTGCTTGTGGAACGCCACAAGCTTAAATAATAAAGAACTTGAACTAAACCATTTCATGTGTGCTAATAACATTGATATAGCCTTAGTAACCGAAACGTGGCTACATCCAGGTAGCAAGTTACATTTTTCGGGTTATGATATTATCCGATTAGATGCTCCACGCGTTAGAGCGGGCGGATTGGCGATCGTAATTAGTAAGACTCTGCGCTTTCATACACTTCCAAACCCTGACATAGATGGATGCGAGGTTCTTTTGATAAAACTGCTTTCGGGCCTGAGCTTGACGCTGGGGGTAGTGTACATCCCCCCCAGAAAGAACTTTGACTTTGATAAATTTAATGCGATTTTTCAAGATTTGTCGAATGACAAGATACTAATAGGAGGTGATTTTAACGCTAAACACCGCTGCTGGAACAATTTCAGCAATAACAGCAGAGGCATCAAACTGCTAAACTATACAAATAAAAAAAAATATTAACATCATACACAGCTCAACATATTCGCATAGGATGCCCCGCAGGCGGCCTTCCAACAGTGATCTTTTCGTAGCTAAAAATCTGAATTACGATTATACTTGTGTAACAGCCGATGAACTTTCCTCAAACCACCTCCCAGTACTTCTGAATCTTGAGAAATCGCAAATAGAAAGAAGGTTAAATCAGTCTCGTAAAGTTAATTGGGAAACTTTCAATTCTGCAACGAATAAGTGGAGATTAAGGCATAGTCTGCTGAGCCAGGAAGAAATCGATACATGTATTCGCGACTTGCAACAGTTTCTCTGTGGAGCCTTCAAAAATGCCTCTGAAGTGCAAAACTTCAACTTCAGCCATATAACGTCTGATTCTTCTACGGCCGCAGAATTAAATAAGCTCATTAAACTCCGTAATTATTACAGAAGGAAATACCAGCATGCTGGTCTTGATAAGCATAAGCATTATCGAAATATACTTAATTCCATCATTCAAAATAAATTAAGCGAAGCTAAAAATAAAAAATGGGCGAAGCGACTGAAAAGTGCGAAGATCAGCGACAATAGTATATGGGGATTGTGGAAGGCTCTACAGAGAAATAAAACACCCGCTCCACCGTTTGATCTCGGTAACAACTCTTTTGCGTATGATCCTAAGGAAAAGGCAGAATTACTGGCGCAAAACTTTCAAAAAATCTATCAGGAAGCAGACAGCCTGGTATCTCCACATGAAAACGTTGTAAATGAATACGTTGAGCAACTGGACGAAAAGATCCCGCAATACGATTTGAAATTCATAACACCACGCCTGATTTCTAATATTATGTTAGATCCTTTCCTAACAACAAAGCCCCAGGCTCGGATAAGGTCACGACTGTTATGCTTAAAAAATCATCTTTCAAAATCGTTCTTCAGATATACTATATTATTTTAAACTCATTTCGTTTATGTTACTTTCCGTCATGTTGGAAGACGGCAAAGATTCTTGCTTTCCCCAAGCCGGGAAAGGCACAAACATCATCAATAAATTATAGGCCAATCAGCCTCCTAAGCTCGTTAAGTAAAGTGTATGAAAGAGTTTTGCTTACCCAGATTGATGCCTTCCTGTTAACTAATAATATCATTATCAATGAACAGTTCGGTTTTAAGTCTCGTCATTCTACAATTCAGCAGTTGCTTAGAGTTACGGAATTCTTTGCAATGGAAATTAACAAGAAAAGAAGCTCAGCAATGCTATTACTTGACATCCAAAAAGCATTTGACTCAGTATGGCATAAGGCCTTGCTATATAAATTAAACACTCTTAGTATGCCGGAATACATAATTAAAATCTTACGCTCTTATCTAAGGGATCGCTATTTTACAGTCACTTTTGAGGGAAAATCTTCCTCCGTTTGCAGGGCTGTGTCGGGTGTACCCCAGGGCTCCATTTTGGGGCCGGTCCTCTTCAACATATTCATTAATGACTGCTGTTACACGGCGCCGTTAATCGGGTTTAATAACATCGGTAGTTCTTAGACTAGCCAATCACACTCATTCTTCAGAAGAAGGGAATAGCTGTGATTGACCGGCCTAAGAACTACCGATGTTATAAAACCCGATTAACGGTGCCGTGTAAACGAAGTCAATGATATTCCTAAAGACCCGAACACAGAATTGGCAATTTATGCTGACGACACTGCCGTGTATACTTCTTCTTGGAGTCCGGCTTTGCTCGTCAGCAGATTGCAAAAGCATGTTGATGTCATTTTTCAGTTCTTTAGGGATTGGAAAATGACAATCAACAATGAAAAAACCGAGGCGATAATTGTAACTCGTAAAAGATTTCCAAAACCTCCTTCCATCAGGATGGAAAATTTTATGGTCCCTTGGGCTAATGAAGTTAAGTATCTTGGAGTTAAGATTGACGCGCAACTGAAGTGAAGACCTGCCATAGACGACAGGATCAGTAAAGCTCGGGGAGCCCTTAGAAAGTTGTATCCTCTTATCAACGGGAAGAGCGATCTCAAATTAGAATATAAAATTATGCTATACAAGACATGTGCCAGAACCGTTTTACTATATGCAGCTCAGGTCTGGGCGGCAGCTCACGAATCGCATATCAAAAGAATTCAAATCATGCAGAACAAATTTCTTCGCATCATCATTAATATATCTAGAACGCGCATCACTGATTTGCATACGCAAACACAAGTGGAGTATGTTAGTAAAGTTATTTATGGGATGATCGGGCTAAAGTCTATAAACCTGATCACGAAAACCCTCTCATTAGCAACATCGGAAATTATAGCACAGATGAAATTCCAATGACTATTAGATGCAAGTTACCTAAACATTATATTGACTCAATATAGACAGTTTTTTTTCCTTTTTCTTCTCCCATCTTCCTTTCCTAAAAGCCAGCTCAACCGGCAATGTGTCATGGGTTTTTTGCAAATTTTTTCCCAATAATTACACTCGGAAAATAAATCGCTTTTCCATACTGTAATATGTATGTAAAATATTAATTCACATATGTTTTTTATGCAGGTAATAGGTGTTGTCCCTGGGTACTGCTTTAGACACACAAAGGATCCACAAAAAAAATCGAACTATCATTATCTTTCAGACTCTCGAGGGCTACAGGTCACATAACAGATCAGGAGCAATGGAAGCCTTTAGGAGAATTGTTTCTTATTTTGATGTATTTAAAAAGAAATTGGATATAATTAAACAGCTGCCTATTGAAATATCCAACATGATTTTTGGCATGTTGGACAATCGGTCTCTCCGGTCGGTTTCAAGTTTCAACGGTGTCCCAATCATGGGAAACGATAGCTATGGACGAACGGAGACGCAGGCTCCGGAGTGCGAAATTAAATGTAAAACCTGTAAAACGGCAACCTGTAAAATACAATAAAATTCTGACGTTCATTACGCACATGCACCTACTTTAGAGATAAGACAAGTAATCTGCGCTTTTGAAGAAAAATAAATGTAAATAAAAAATAAATGTAAAATAGCATATGGTAGCTTTTGAATAAAAATAAATGGAAATAAAAAATAAATGTAAGTAGCATATGGTAGCTTTTGAATAAAAATAAATGTAAATAGCAGTAGTAGTAATAAAAGAAAGTTAGTACGCGCATTGTACTTGTTATTTTTCTTTTATTCCTAGCAGTATCAAGAGACACGGTAGTGTCTCGCGTCAAGTACGCACGGAGCGATACCGACTCGACCGTGACTCTTTACGCGACGCGACGATTAATATTTTTTCTGATTCAAGGTAATTGTTTTATTTATTTACATGTAATTACCCTATTATTATACGACGCGAAGCGAGACCGCACCGTGACTCTTTTACGCGACTAAGTGCATGTGACAGGAATTATAATAATAGTTTACGTTTACGTGAGTATTACTTCTGTAGTAACTTATACGAACGATATCGTCGTAGTTACTATAAAATCTCCCGTTTATGCGGAGGAATTATCGTATTGTTCGTAAGTTTCTACAGAATTAAGTAACGCTCGCGTAAACGTAGTATAGGTTAGAATACCGGTTTCTTACAAAATTTTTCATAAAACGCGAGATTCACTTATGTATGCAAGTTTAACGCCTATTGAGTTAATATGAAATAATTTTCCTAAATGTAAAAATAACACGATGTTATATATGCGGTTTGGCGTGAATATATATCGCGACAATAGCCGAGGTGATCGAAGAAGTTGTGTATAGTGTATACCTAGGTACCCAGATAGCCAAATCTGTTCGAACAAATAATGCCAAATACTTGCTACAAATTTTGGTTTCAGAAATAGTACAAATTTGCATCAAAATTTGTTTTATCAAATGTTGTCGACAAACTGCTAGCAAATACGTATCAAAACATGCGTACACAATTGACGCCAAATTGATACCAAATATGGAGCAAAGCTTAGTAGTACCTGATAACAAATTGGCATCAAATTGCCGCTAAAATTAGTTGACAAAACCTAACACCAAATTAATGCCAAATATTGAGCAAATTTTGGTGACAAAGCTTGAGAACAAATTGACGCCAAATACCGAGCAAAGCTTAGCAACTACCTGATAACAAATTGGCACCAAATTGCTGTTAAAGTTTGTTGACTAAACCTAACGCCAAATTGATGCCAAATATTGAGCAAATTTTGGTAACAAAACTTAAGAACAAATTGACGCCAAATACCAAGCGATGTTTAGGGCGTTTCATTCAGATGGCGCGACACGTGAGTCGCCACTTTCAAAGCGCCCCCACCTCCTTCCTCGCTCTTGTTCAGTGTCATGGCCGCTCTTGCTGCGTTTCTTCGGACGAGACGAGTACGTTTTCCTTCTTTCGTAACTGATTGAGCTAAGCGGCACGTATTCTGGAGACCAACCGAGCGAGATTCGACTTCCCAAGGAGAGCTCACCGCCAGGAAAAGGAGAGCTTGAGGGAGGATTGAGGCGAGGAGGATTGAGTCCGGTCCAGCGAGCAGGGCCCTTCCGATATTCTCATTTGGGACGCCATATTGGAAGATCGACATTGATCGTGGTAGTACAAGGGGCTCTGCAAGGTTAATTCTCGTCTTAAGATCTGGAATTGCTCTCATTCTTGTGGCTCTGGTTTATATTCTAGCCCTAGAATTGATCTCGTAGACAAAAGCAGAGGCCCCCCTCTCTTTTCTTTTCTTTTTTTTCTTTTCTTTTCTTACTTTGATTTCAATCAGTAATCCAGACTCCTTAATTCCGCCCTGTAAGATCTGGTTAATTCTCGTCTTGAGATCTTGGAATTGCTCTCATTCTTGTGGGTCTGGTTTATATTCTAGCCCTAATGTAATTTTAATATATGCATTACAATTTTACACTGTCAAATAATAAATAATATCGTTTAATAATAATAACAACAGTATAGATAATAGTAACAATTTTATTACTTGACTTATTTCATTCTATTTTTGACTACTCGTATATACATTATTTGTGGCTAACCCAGGGAGAATTGGTACATCGGATCGACATTGAATCGACGTCTTTTAGACGTGTCTAAATGAGATCTATAGACGCGTCTACATAGACGTTCAACTCTCTGAATTTCGACGCTATCTAGATCTTAATATCGACGTCTATAAAACATCTATTAGACATTTAGTTGATACAATGAGTGCATTCGGTACTACAACCGCTCAGTATGCATTTTACTTTGATTGGAGTGTACTAAATAGATATACATACGATAGATGTATCGTACGATGAAGTAAGAGATAGTTTTTGTAAACGTTTTTCTGCAATTCATCACGAAATACTAGGAGTCCATCATAAAGACATAATCTCCTCTCTTCTGTACCTTTGTACATCTTCCAGTCGTTAATTGATCTCGGTGGTCTGCAAAAATCACTTGGACAGAAATCCTTTAAAAAAATTAAATTGTTAGAAATATTTTTTTTGGAGAGCTTGTTAAGTTTCCATGGTCCATTCCATTGCATCCATGTCATCAATAATCGTTTAAAGACTCCATGCCAGACTAAATGAAATGGATCTAATCTAAATTGGGAAACCATTCCTGTATGTACTCTCTCTAGAATAGAACGGCCTATATGATGAAGTGGATCTTCCTGAGTGATGAACGAGTGATCAGTTCGCAATGGAGCATTCAGATTTGTGTAGACTACACGATCAGCAACATATTCACCAACACAGGTACACTTTTCACAAGCTCCGTAACCTCCATGACTAACACAACATTTCACCAATGAACGAGCTGGTGCATCAAGAATATAATTTCTTATTATAAATGGATATGTGAAGCCATCCCGAACATAACCATTTTCCAATAAATCCTCTAGTTCATTGACGAATTCGTGCAGATAAGAATGCGTATCAGCAGGATCATGATCACCAAAATACAAACAAATAATAAACGGCTCATTTTCTGTATTTATTAAATAACCTAAAATTGGCCAAAACTTTAATTTAGAGCTTTTAGATAATGGAAGGCCATCCATATTGACATCAATAATAACTGAATTGTGAACATTTAAATATTCAGTAAGAAGCATATTATCAAGGTTTGCTTTTATACCCTTGTACCACAGTTGTGATCCATCAGGTAGCTGTTGAACACCTAAGATTGGAGGCGTTTGGAGTAAGATTTTGTAACTTTTGGGTAAAATAGGAAACAATACCCTCAATCTAAGAAGTAAATTATCCAACTTTTTCATGGATAACACACCTCCTTCAAGAGCCCACTCTCTCAATGTTGCTAAAGCATAAAAACTTCTGTCTTCATCATTTTCAAATTGAATCATTAAGTCATTATCTTCATGATCACTACATCTGTTATTAACATCCATTTCAGCAATTCCATCACTGTCGCTGTTCTCATCTTCAAAATGTAATTCACTATCAACATCACTACCATTTATAGTGTTTTCATTTTCAAAAAGACTATCATTAGATGCCTGCTCAGATCCTGCTGATAATATTGCTGATAATTCAGACCTATTTGTTTCTGAAGGAATATCTTCATTGTTGATCTCTGGAATAGACATATGAATTTCTTCATTATCATCGGACGAAGTTTCTGCTTCGTAGACCGCGGTTATTCGTCTTCTTAAATCAGCCTGATTTGCTTCAATCCTACTTTGGAGAACTAATTCCTTGATAAATTTCTTCTGCGCATTTCTACGATACTTCACATGTAAGAACAATATATAAAATAAATATTTATTATATAAAAACAATTAATATATAATAACATTAATATATGTATGCTGCTTATGTTGCATTTACAATAATATAAAAATCTCGATAGTACGCAAATCATAAATAAATAATGGCAAAAGCAAGAAGTATAAGAATAGTGGAATTATTGATGATCGATAACATTTAACCTGCATAATAAGGTTATAAAGTAAAGCATATGAGAGCACACAACGTTTCCAATTAAATAAACCTGAACAAATATTTATTAACAAATTATGAACTATATAAAAATTATATTTCATAAGTTATTTATGAAGTAATCATAATTGTCTATAGACTCTTTAAGAACACAAAACAAGTAGAAAGCTATCGATCATCTGATGTCATTTTGACATTATAATAACCAATAATAACCAAATATTGATATTATGATAACATCAAACGACGATATAGGTTGCTATTGAGTAAATAAGTAAACAATAAACTTACAAAAGGTAATCTAAATCGACCAAATATATATGTAGATTTCGAAAACGAGAATTCTTGAAGTTAAAAACAGATAAATGAGAAATAACACTATGAAAAACTTACCGGTGGACTTTCACTCATTTTCGATAATTGATTGCTGACTTTATTAAATAGCACGACTCAGCACTCTCAGCAGTGATGCCAGACACGAAACACAGCTGCAGTATACTGTGATGGCCTCGGCAGACAAGCACGATCACGTCAATCGCGCGCGATACACGATATCCAACGAACATAACCTTGCACTCGTCGCAGCACGCTCATTGGATATCGTGCGTCGCGGGCGATGTAATCGCATTGGTCGTTCGAGGCCGCATGGACGCGGTCCCGTGAAACGGAGATAGAGGGAGTACACACACAAAAGAGGAACCACGTCCGTGAGCGCTCAGCGCTGAGCGGTCCTTCGATCTTTTAATTTGCAACTGTTTTAAAAATCGTGAATCTGTTTGCATATATGATGTACTCTTTATAGTTTCAACGGTCAAAATTTAAAGTTAAAACATATTATATTTTATATATATTTATACATGTTATATAATTATAAAAATTTTATTATATGATAATTATTATAATAGTTATATAATAATTATATAATAAAAAAAATATAATAATATAGATAGCATATGTATAATTTTTCATATACATATACATATACAATTATATACAAGATGGACAAAATACAGCGTTATTTTGTATCAACTCACGCTATATTTTGTGCCTGCATGTATATACATAATTTTCCTAATTTTATGTGTCGAAAAAAATGAATGAGTTTATTTGTAATCAAAAGCAGGTAAAATCCTCATGTCCGTTTATTTATGGTAAATAGGAATTGAGACCCGTTTAATTTTTTAATATATTATATTTTAATTTAAACTTATATATAATCGATTGAAGTTGTAAATGCTATCGACGTCTGATCGACATCGATCAGACGTCGATGGCGTCTACAGATAATCGATCGAAGTTGTAAATGCTATCGACGTCTGATCGACGTCGATCTGATTTGCTATTTCGATCTGGGAAAGCTGTAGACGCCATCGACGTCTGATCGATGTCGATCCGATTTACCATTTCCCCCTGGGTAAGGTCTATACTATGTCATAGTGTAGATCTTAGCTACATTTCTGGCAAGTCAGTCCAAAGTATGCGGCTTTGTTCTCTATCCTTTTTATCTGTAGCAATTTTATTTCTTTTTATTTTTTAATTATTTTTTATGTATTATCTCTTATGTATCAGGTTTCTGAAGAAGATTAAGTATATAAAGTCAAAACGTAAAACGTTAATTGTATTTAAAATTTGTTTAATTAAACGAGATTTTGTTTTTAAATTTAAATTGATGACCTTTTTATAACTCGAGAAAATCAGCCAGCCTTCCATCCTATAGTTTATTTTGTACTGTTAGTTTAATTAATTTAGTTATATTTTTTTCCATTAACATTCCATTTGTTATAGTGATTGTGCAGTAGAAAATCTGAAAAAATAAATGTTTTTAAAGAGTAAAAATAGTTTATATTTTGAAATCTATGTATTTTATGTAAACATAACATTTAAATTTATTTGCAGTTTATTTTAGAACATGCCAAAAAACACCGTTTCATAAGCTTTCTAAGAAAGTTAAAAGGCAGAAAGTGAATGTTGAAGTTGTAGAAGAACTCAATTCAACAGATTCTTTAATTGAATTCGATCAGTCGCATATTCAGCAAGCACATGCTTCCGTTAAAAGCCAAAGTTCCGTAATACCAGATTTTCTTCATAATCAAAAAGAATCTGAACTTTCTCGTTATTCTTAACTTTTTCATCATTCTGAAATTCCTCACCATTCTGAATTTTCTAATAATGCTGATCATTTTGAGTACTCTGAACACTTTGATTTCGAAAATAACGATAATTATAGAGATATATTTAACATTAACAGACACACCGGCAACAATAACGAGGCTCATTCAGATGACAACGATGATAATTCTGAAAACTGCGAGAATATGAGAATAAAAAATATTCGAAATGTTTCGTGAAAACAAGAGTTATAAAGAAGAGTTATAAGAGTATAAAGAGTTATACTCTTATAGTCTTAAAGAAGAGTTATAAGAGTATAAAGAATATGTAATATTATGTAATAAAATGTTTCATTCTACTTGCCGTTTGAATCTGATTAAGGCAAAATTGTAATATTAGTTTGAAATAGAAACAATTTAAAACAATTTAAAATACAAGGGAAATGCTTTAGTTTTATAACTATCATATTCTTGCAATATTAAAAATTTTACATATTCTTTCTTTGATTAAAATATTTCTCAAAATAATCTTGGAACTGTTGATGAAATATCGTGTATTTTTTTTATCTGTAAAAGTTTAAAGTTTTGTTTGAATAGTTTAAAAGTTTTGTTTGAACAGTTTTTTTCTGCTGTATATTAATTTCTATTACATCAAACACTACAAAATTCACTTCGGTTGCTTGCACCTAAATGATGTATATTATTCTTTTGTTATTTCTTTCTGACAACAGTACTGCATTATTCCATCGTAATCGACGAACTATGCACATTGTGAACATTTGTTTATTTCAATTTTGCATTCTTGCAAAAAATAAATCGTGTTTCAAGTTTGAACGGGAGGGCTCCAGTTGCCTACAAAACGATTGCCTACAGGTTCGTTTGCACACACTTATTGCACACAATCCCGATAGCACACATTTCAATTTGCCTACAGAGCGATTGCCTATAGGCATTATTGCGCACATATTTCTTTGTCTACACGATCATATTGCACACAGCGCATTGCACACACGACCGTATTGCACACAGCGCATTGCACACATGGCTGTTATTGCACACACGACCGTATTGTACACAGTGCATTGCAAAAACGGCTGTATTGCACACAGCGTATTGCACGCAGCGCATTGCACACATGGCTGTATTGCACACAGCGCATTGCACACACGACCGTATTGCTCACAGCGCATTGCACACACGACCGTATTGCACACAGCGCATTGCACACATAGCTGTATTGCACACAGCGCATTGCACACACGACTGTATTGCTCACAGCGCATTGCACACACGACCGTATTGCACACAGCGCATTGCACACATGGCTGTTATTGCACACACGACCGTATTGCACACAGCGCATTGCGCACACGGCCGTATTGCACACAAGTCCGTGTTGCACACACGGCCGTATTGCACACAAGTCCGTGTTGCACACACGGCCGTATTACACACACGGCCGTATTGCACACAAGTCCGTGTTGCACACACAGCCGTATTACACACACGGCCGTATTGCACACAAGTCCGTGTTGCACACACAGCCGTATTGCACATACGGTTGTATTGCACACACGGCCGTATTACACACATGGCCGTAATTGCACACACGGCCGTGTTGCACACAAGTCCGTGTTGCACACACGGCCGTATTGCACACAAGTCCGTGTTGCACACACGGCCGTATTGCACACAAGTCCGTGTTGCACACACAGCCGTATTGCACACACGGTCGTGTTGCACACACGACCGTAGTGCACACACGACCGTATTACACACACGGCCGTGTTGCACACACGGCCGTGTTGCACACGCGGCCGTGTTGCACACACGGCCGTGTTGCACACGCGGCCGTGTTGCACACACGGCCGTGTTGCACACACGGCCGTGTTGCACACACAGCCGTATTGCACACACAGCAGCCGTATTGCACACACGGCCGTATTGGAATATTGCTTTAGCTTTCTGTATTCTAGAAGACGATAAAAATGATGACGACGTTTACACCGAGTGATGACGGCTCGATTTACACCAAAGTTTGAATATCGATGATATAACTTAATTCGGCGTAAATCGGGCCGTGTAAACGTAGTCAATGCTGTAGCATTGATACACGCGCTTCCGAAGGTTAGCGCTAAGTTGAAAATCCAATTGCCTGTGTTATTCCCTGTTTTTGTTGCCTGTACTTTTGACCGTCCCTTCCTCTTCGCGTTCCAAACCCTTTCTCCCTGCTAGAGGTTTCCAGGGAACTCGAACGCTTATACAGAAAAGAAAAACTCTTCCCGGATCTCCCGACGGCGTCTCCAGGTCATTTTGGGTTACCCCGACGAACACTCTTACGAGGGCCCGAATTGTATGCGGTTCCGCTGCCGGGTTCCGGAATAGGAACCGGATTCCCTTTCGCCCGACGGGCGAAGTCTTCTCTTCGCGTTCCAAACCCTATCTCCCTGCTAGAGGTTTCCAGGGAACTCGAACGCTTATACAGAAAAGAAAACTCTTCCCGGATCTCCCGACGGCGTCTCCAGGTCATTTTGGGTTACCCCGACGAACACTCTTACGAGGGCCCGAATTGTATGCGGTTCCGCTGCCGGGTTCCGGAATAGGAACCGGATTCTTTTTCGCCCGACGGGCGTATGCCGGTTACCCGCTAGGATAGCCGCTTCCCCCCGCAGGGGCTACAGTCTATCGACTAGAGGCTCTTTACCTTGGAGACCTGCTGCGGATATGGGTACGAACCGGCGCGACACCTCCACGTGGCCCTCTCCTGGATTTTCAAGGTCCGAGGGGAAGATCCGGACACCGCCGCAACTGCGGTGCTCTTCGCCTAAGCCGTGTCCGGGGGATCACTTAGGACACCTGCGTTATTCTTTGACAGATGTACCGCCCCAGTCAAACTCCCCGCCTGGCAGTGTCCTCGAATCGGATCACGCGGGAGTATTAACGGCGATCGGCCGCGAGGCCTCACGCCACTCTGACACGCTTGGCTCTAGAACACCGTGACCGCCGGGGCACGAAGCCCTCGGGGCACGCGCTCCGCCTAACCGAGTAAGTAAGGAAACGATGAAAGTAGTGGTATTTCACCGGCGATGTTGCCATCTCCCACTTATGCTACACCTCTCATGTCTCCTTACAGTGCCAGACTAGAGTCAAGCTCAACAGGGTCTTCTTTCCCCGCTAATTTTTCCAAGCCCGTTCCCTTGGCAGTGGTTTCGCTAGATAGTAGATAGGGACAGTGGGAATCTCGTTAATCCATTCATGCGCGTCACTAATTAGATGACGAGACATTTGGCTATTTATATCACGCCATCGGCGCGTCTTACCGCTTCGGGACAGTGCGGTTCCTGCTAACAACGGGACCTGGCTGAGCGATCCTGCAGGTTAACAATTGGATCGCTCATCTTCGCAACAGGTTGCCCAAACAGTAAGGATACGAGATCCAGTGTAACTTTCGTTCTAATTCCATCCTATCTATATTGACTGGGTCTATCTAGCACTCTTGACAAGTCCTCCCGCAGGAGGGAAACCCATCTGACTGATCTGCCGCGGGATTCCTGCGCACGGGCTGGAAAAATTGTGAAGCAGAGTCCCCAGCTTGGGGAAGCGGAACTTGGCCGGCTTAGTGTTGCCGTTACCGCGGGGAGCCACGTGGAGGCGTCCACCCGTACGCCGTGGCGGTCGGTCGCACGGCTCTGCCGCCGTTCGGTGCCCATGGGCATTGCCCATCCGAACGACTCGCATCACTGATGTCAACGGCAAAAGTGCCGGCATAGCTTAAAATTGGGAGTGTAGAAGGCTCCCAAATAAATAAATAAATAAATACTGCATGGGTGGATCAGATCCCAGACCATCGTTAGTGTATAAAAATTACATCAGTGAGCTAGCCAAGAGTTTTTAATCAGCAGCATCGCTGTTGTTAAGGCGCAACGGCGCATTATAGTCCATAAACATATGGAAAAGTTCCACTGAGCTCCTGAGCGCTTGCAGTGTTAGCGTTCTCAGCGAGCCTCTGTCTCTAATTTGCAGTTCATGTAGACAGGTAACAGTGTTTTTGGGCATTGCTCCTCTTGTCCCGATAACTATCGGGAGGATCATACAGTCTTTCGCCCCTAATTGAGCTTTAAGCGGGGCTACGAGGGACGCATATTTAGCGAGCTTGTCCCTTCTACCTCTGTCAAGGAGATCACCATCCTCATGGCAGACTGTGATGTCAACCACAAAGACCCTTTCCCGATACTGTATGATCAGGTCTGGTTGGAGATTCCTCAGATGAGGGTCCTGCAGTCTTGCCTCCTTCGTTACTGCCATGTTACGCTGCCCCAAGACGTGTCGTTCAATGCAGTCTCGAATATCGTTGTGCCGTTTAATTCTACCGGACTTGGTATAAGTACACTGCCCCAGTATGTGGCCTAGCGTCTCAGGCTGCGCCTTGCATTTTCGGCACATGACGTTGCCGGTTTTAGCGACTCTATTGAGCGACACCTTGTTCGCCGCTACATTGGCTCTCAGCTTGAGCGCCGTAATGTACCTGGACGGTTTCAACAGGTTAGGACGGTATAGCCACTCGTTGCCTATTTTGTCGTTTCTATAGGCTTGCACTCCTTTGCCTTGGGAGGGCAAATCCGCCCATCTCTTCCATTCGTCTGCTTTGGCTTTGAGCTTGTAGCCGTCGATCTGTTTGGTCGACTGTAGTGGCCAGCCAAGTTTGGCTACATGCGCAAGGCGCTTTAGTTTGTTCTCGAGCCCTGACGCTACTACTAGGGCCTGTATTGCCGGGTCGCTATTAGTTAGAAAGCGAAATCCAGCTTTTAGAGTTGCGGACGTTACAACAATTTCAAGCTTCGGAAAGCCCATGCCGCCATCGCGTTTGGATGCGTATAGCAGACCATCTGCCGTAGACTGTGGGAGGTGCAGATAATCTTTCACCGCCGTCCTCAGTGCTTGGTCCATATCTCTTAGCACTGCGGCACTTATAGTGCCCGCGGTGAAGGCGTACAGAAAGTGCGGCAATACATACCGCGCCAGGAGTTCGACTTTTTGGTGAGGCTTCAGGGGTAGCCTTTTAATTCTTGGGAGCGTGTCCCTTAGCCGTGCGATTGCACGCTTAATAACTACTCCTTCCCATGGAGTAATCTGTATGCCTAGGTATTGCATTGACTGCGCAGGGCCGCAGTAGGCGATCTTCTCGCCATTACTGTATATTTCAGGGTCCACCATATACCAGCTATCTTTGGTGGTGACAATACCAAAGGCAACGCACTTCCCAATCGATAGTGCCATTCCCCAACTTGAGAGGAAGCCAACGAGCTCATCCATAAGCCGACTCGCCGCTACTCGATCATTTGCTATTAAAATTATATCGTCGGCAAAGGCCAAGCACGATATGCTAAGGCCTTCCTTAACTTGGAAGCCTTCCATCCTTTCCAGCTTGTCAATGATTAAATCCATACAGATATTAAAGATGAGTGGAGACAGAGGGTCGCCTTGTTTGACACCTCTTCTCAACTCTATGTCGAACATTTCGTTACGACAGTTCATGGTCGTTTTGACTCCTTTGTACGAGTTCATTATCAGTGCGACTACTTCCTCCGGCAACCCTTGGCTAAGTAAAGAATACTTAATAACTGGGTGCGGAAGGCTAGCAAACGCCTTGGCAATGTCCACCTGAGTGACAACGATTCCTTTGCCCTTTTTGGCTGTTGCAAGGACTTCATTTAGCAAGTTGATGTTATTATAACATCCCATTTCTGGCACAAAGCCTTTTTGCCGTGCGTTTAGGTGAACCACGTTTCTTAGGCGTTGGTCCATAATACCCCAATACAATCTACTCAGTATCGAGGAGATAGTAATTGGCCTGTAGTTGGCCGCTACTGAGGGATCCTTGCCCTCTTTGAGCAACAGCGTTGTTCTATTGCAGCGCCATGCGCTTGGCTGTTTCAATGCCAGCATGATTACGTTAAAGATCGCTTGGAGGATGTATCCTCCCTCATTTCTCATCAGATCTCCCTTGCGGAGTCCATCAGGCCCGGCTGCGACCCTCAGCCGTGTAGACCTGAAACGCTTCAGAACCTCCGCACTGGAGATAGGGTGCAGAATTTCTGCTGGGTTATATGGCACCGTGGCCTCTCGCTTCTCTTGTTCAACATCACATCGACCGGGCTTTCCCCACAGCCCTTCATAGAGCTCCTTGACGCTCTCCACTGATGGACTCACCGATTCACCTGTATCTTGCGCTTGAATGTCCATACCCTCTCTTACCATTTTAGCGAGCATAGCGGGGTTGTTTTTATATAACTCTTGCGTAAGGGCATAGGCTCGGGCTTTGCGTTCGCTTCTACCCGAGAGCCCTTTCCTCCCGACTCCGATGCTTCCGGGAATTACCGCCTTTCTTCCCAGTTGCAGGGACGTGGAACAAACTGACCACCAGCTCGTAGGCCGCGTCTACTTCTGCCTGCGTTATTGCCTGACCTTCACTCTTTGCCGTCAGGAGCTCGATAATATGCCGTTGCACTTCCAGCGTTTCCTTGGGCTCACTACTTTTGAGCTCCTTAAGCACAGCCGCAATGCTGGCTTGCCTCCAACTCATGGTTGACGAAGACTCCTCAAAGCTGTAAATATCGCCTGGTGTCTCTTCCGCATCCATGAAAACATCCTCGTTCTCCTCTGCATCAACAAAAACCTCGTCGACCTCTAGTGGTGCACCGCCCACTTGCTGGTCCTCTTCCTTGACAGCCTCTTGATTAGAAAGTGAACTACTGAGGCGTTGTTTCCTCCATCTTTTGTAACACGACTCATTTCTTTTGTCCCTTATTTGCTTCAGGGTTTTCTCCGGCATAAATGGAACCATAGCTCTCGCTATGTTCATCTTGCCCATGAGCTCCACTTCGAGTTCGAGCATCCTGCTGATATCTTCGGCAGAAAAAACTCTGCCCCGTCTTTGTTCATTTACCTTCGGAGCTGTTTGCTCTGATCTCAATCGGTTCCTTGTTACCGGGTGCGCCAGCCTTTGGTGTTGCGACAGCCCTCGTTGTGAAGTGAAATTTCTGTCGCACTCCGGGCAGTCGAACCGGCCCTGCTTTACGGTTCGCTGCCCCTCATTTATCCCGGCTGCTGGGCACTTTGGCAGGTGGCATGCAGCCGCATGGTACGACGCATACGACTTGCCACACCATTCACATTTATATCTGACGCTTAGGTGAGGGTGCACTTCCTCAATATGCCGGGCCTCATCTTTGATAGTGAGAGCCATATATTCGCCCACTCCGGCGCAACTTTCGCACCGCCTTCGATTGAAGGGGAGCGATAACTCACAGACCTGTATCTCTTGCCTTGGTTGTCTTCGATTAGCCCCCTGGCCGTGTTTCAGGGGAATGGGGCCGTGTTCCCCATCGTCCGAGGCTTTGCCATTTCTATATTTAGCGACTTTAAGATAAGCCAGCCGGGGTTGCTAGCCCGTGACCAGCTGTATTGCCCTGACGGGAGTGGTACCCGCTGGCACCGGTCGGAACCGGCCGAGAGCCCAGGGTGTGCTCTCGTTATTACCCTGGCGAGAATGAACCCGCTGGCACCAGTCGGAACTGGCCGAGAACCCAGGGTATGTTCTCGATGTTGTTGCCCTGACGGGAATGAAACCCGCTGGCATCGGTCGAAACCGGCCGAGAGCCCAGGGCATAAACCCTTAAGAGAGTCATAGTTACTCCCGCCGTTTACCCGCGCTTGCTTGAATTTCTTCACGTTGACATTCAGAGCACTGGGCAGAAATCACATTGCGTCAACACCCGCGAGGGCCATCGCAATGCTTTGTTTTAATTAGAGAGTCGGATTCCCCTAGTCCGTGCCAGTTCTGAGCTGAGCGTTGAATGGCGGCCGAAGAGGACGACCACGACGGCTCGCGCCGCCACGGAAGCCTCGCAGCAAGGAAGATCCGCGGGAGGCCAAGGCACGGGACCGAGCTCGGATCCCCGGGACCGGCGGAGAACGCCGATCGGTTCACCTCGCCCAGGCCCGGCACGTCAGCCAAACCCGCTTCCCGACCAAGCCCGACACGCCCCGCTCCTCAGAGCCAATCCTTATTCCGAAGTTACGGATCCAATTTGCCGACTTCCCTTACCTACATTAGTCTATCGTTTAGCACGTTTACTCGGTGTAAACGTCGTCATCATTTTTATCGTCTTCTAGAATACAGAAAGCTAAAGCAATATTCCAATACGGCCGTGTGTGCAATACGGCCGTGTGTGCAATACGGCTGTGTGTGCAATACGGCTGTGTGTGCAACACGGCTGTGTGTGCAACACGGCCGTGTGTGCAATACGGCCGTGTGTGCAATACGGCCGTGTGTGCAATACGGCCGTGTGTGCAATACGGTCGTGTGTGCAACACGGCCGTGTGTGCAATACGGCCGTGTGTGCAATACGGCCGTGTGTGCAATACGGCACTAGAGTCAAGCTCAACAGGGTCTTCTTTCCCCGCTAATTTTTCCAAGCCCGTTACCTTGGCAGTGGTTTCGCTAGATAGTAGATAGGGACAGTGGGAATCTCGTTAATCCATTCATGCGCGTCACTAATTAGATGACGAGGCATTTGGCTACCTTAAGAGAGTCAATTGCCATCGCCGTGTGTGTAATACGGTCGTGTGTGCAATACGGTCGTGTGTGCAACACGACCGTGTGTGCAATACGGTCGTGTGTGCAACACGGCCGTGTGTGCAATACGGCCGTGTGTGCAATACGGCCGTGTGTGCAATACGGTCGTGTGTGCAACACGGCCGTGTGTGCAATACGGCTGTGTGTGCAATACGGCCGTGTGTGTAATACGGCCGTGTGTGCAATACAGTCGTGTGTGCAACACGGCCGTGTGTGCAATTACGGCCATGTGTGTAATACGGCCGTGTGTGCAATACAACCGTGTGTGCAATACGGCTGTGTGTGCAACACGGACTTGTGTGCAATACGGCCGTGTGTGTAATACGGCTGTGTGTGCAACACGGACTTGTGTGCAATACGGCCGTGTGTGTAATACGGCCGTGTGTGCAACACGGACTTGTGTGCAATACGGCCGTGTGTGCAATACGGCCGTGTGTGCAATACGGTCGTGTGTGCAACACGGCCGTGTGTGCAATACGGCTGTGTGTGCAATTACGGCCATGTGTGTAATACGGCCGTGTGTGCAATACAATCGTGTGTGCAATACGGCTGTGTGTGCAACACGGACTTGTGTGCAATACGGCCGTGTGTGTAATACGGCTGTGTGTGCAACACGGACTTGTGTGCAATACGGCCGTGTGTGTAATACGGCCGTGTGCGCAACACGGACGTGTGTGCAATACGGCCGTGTGTGCAACACGGACTTGTGTGCAATACGGCCGTGTGCGCAATGCGCTGTGTGCAATACGGTCGTGTGTGCAATAACAGCCATGTGTGCAATGCGCTGTGTGCAATACGGTCGTGTGTGCAATGCGCTGTGAGCAATACAGTCGTGTGTGCAATGCGCTGTGTGCAATACAGCCATGTGTGCAATGCGCTGTGTGCAATACGGTCGTGTGTGCAATGCGCTGTGAGCAATACGGTCGTGTGTGCAATGCGCTGTGTGCAATACAGCCATGTGTGCAATGCGCTGCGTGCAATACGCTGTGTGCAATACAGCCGTTTTTGCAATGCACTGTGTACAATACGGTCGTGTGTGCAATAACAGCCATGTGTGCAATGCGCTGTGTGCAATACGGTCGTGTGTGCAATGCGCTGTGTGCAAGATGATCGTGTAGACAAAGAAATATGTGCGCAATAATGCCTGTAGGCAATCGCTCTGTAGGCAAATTGAAATGTGTGCTATCGGGATTGTGTGCAATAAGTGTGTGCAATCGAACCTGTAGGCAATCGTTTTGTAGACAAACGGGACCCTCCCGTTTGAACTAGTTGTTTAAATATGCACGGTAGTTATTATTGTATGATTAAAGAAAGGAAAGTTAGTAGTATTAGGCTTATAAGAATATTGTTTTAGATGCATTTTCATAGAAATTATACTCGTGTTTTCAGTAAGATTCTATAAATCCTTCTTATACCGGCCAATGCATTATCTGCGCACGGAGTATGTGTTCCAGGCATTAGATAAGATTCTCGAGTGTTTACAAATATTGTATGTGCTGTAGACAAAGTTAAATGTTTGCATATGTCAGTAAATTCACATTGTATAACATTTACTGTAATTAATATATAATTAATTATTTTATTGCCACCGTTAGATTTTATAAATGTCTTATAATTATAATGTTTTATAAATATAAAGATTTCTTTTAACATATGTATAAAATAATTTATTGTAAATCAATAAAAAATTATATGCTTTTTATAATTTAATGCTTTTAATTTTTCCTAAAAAAAAATATATTTTAGTATTTATTAATGGCTACGTAACAAGGCTTGCTGCAATTTGGCGTCAAGCTGTGTCATCAAGATTTGCTCTGTATTTGGTGCCAATTTGCTGTTAAGTATTGTTCTCAAATCTTGTTTGATATTTGATATCAATTTGGCGTCAAGTTTTTTCGTCAAGGTTTGCTCGCAATTTGGCACAAATTTGCTGTCGAGCTTTTGTTGGCAAGCCTTGTTTACAATATGGCGCAAATTTGCCGTTGAACTTTTGCTGCCCTGTTCTGCTCGATATTTGGCGTCAATTTGGTGTCAAGTCATGTACACAAGCTTTGCTAGCAAAACACAAGAGTATTGCAGACACAGATCGCACCGGATTTGTCGACAAGTTTTGCGCGTATTTGGTGTCAAATTGGTTACAATTTGCTGACAAATTGTTTACTGGGTAGAACATAAAACTCAAAGTGACATCATAATGACATCACTTAAAAGTCATTTCGGAAAAAATCATAATGACCTCATTCGATACATTTTTAGCGATGTTTTGGTGACTTATTTTTGATATCATATTGATTTCAATATGACTTTCAGAAAGAAGAATATTACGCAAAATTAAATGGTAGAAACTTTATTTCATTATAAATTATTGTTATAAAAGTAATAAACTTCATTGCACAAATGGCACTTTCCCAAGAAGAACAGAAAGTGAAATTAATATTATTTTGATTGTTCTATTTTCCTTGGATTTACATCTAATGCTAAAAAATAAACTTGTTATATTAATATCTATTATTAAAAACAAATGTTAATCAAATATTAATCAAAAATTTTTTTATAAATAAAAAAGAAACAAAAATAAAATTTTTTATAAAGTAACATCTCTTGACGTTACAGTAAATATAAAGCTTATAATATAGAAATGTATAACACATAAATATATAATACGGAAACCGGAAAAAAGACGGAAAATCTATAAAACGAATTTGCACGACTAGATTTTCCTCTGATTACTTGTGTGGAACCAACGTGACATTTTCTTCTCCGCCTGTACCAAATTACTATCAGGGAATACCTTTAAAACAGCATCTATATATACAAAATAAAGATCAGTGTGTTTACTTGAAAATAAGAAATATTGTTTGTAAAGTGCTAAATTAAAACTTACAAATAATTGCTTCATGAAGCTTCGTATTTTGGAACTTGAGCTTCACTGAACCTGACCCTGCATAATTTATCATTTGAGCTAAAGAATTTGTAATAACTTTTGGCAGAATACGGCCGACAGCTGTATATTCGTCGGTCCGTTCATCAACTTTCATTAATTTACCAAAATAATCTATCTGAAAAAGAAGAGAATTTTAACTGTAGATAATACAAACTGTATACATATTCGATTATTGAATAATTGATTATTGATAGATGAAACTTTTCTTCATTATACTTAAAAAAAAATATAAAAAAACTTAATACTGTCACAATTGTATTATAAACTATGTACAATTGTATTATAACTATTATCATATGCATTCAATGTCGTTTCTGTAGGTGAACAAATATCCAAAAGCCAAAAATTTCTTTATTGAGATATAGAAATTTTTTTATAACTTATTTGTAAATATATAAGATGCAATAAGTAATGGTATATTACTATAAGTAATATTACATATAAGATACAGTAATAAAACATATAAGGCAATAAGTAAACGGCAATAACTAAACTAAAATATAAAATATAGTTTATATTATAATATAATAAAAATAATCTACGAAAATGAAATAAGATGTACTTATTAAGTTCAACTTGCAAACCAACTATGACTACTACAATATGAATAAAACTATACTTACTACAAGGTAAAAATTATCATCAGATATAAGAAACTTTTGAAATTCTTCAAAGGCATTTTCATCATTTAAGGGGAGTGCAGGAAGTCCTTTCGGTTTCATTACTTTTTCTTCTTCTGGAGCTAACTTGCGATAAATCCTATGAAGCATTAGATTTCCATATTCAACTTTTCCATTCAATTCCTCTTGTCTATCCACCAAAATTTGAAGGACAGCAGCGACATTAATATCTGAAATAAAGTAATAATATAATGATGTCAAAGTCAAGTAAAAATCAGTAAAAAAAGAGGGAGGTTGGGGAGATTAACGTTTTTATAAAAAATGACACACACAAAACATATGTGTATATTATATATAGTTAACAAATAGAAAATAGAATTTAATCAAGAAGCAACCAACAACTTACCTAATTGCATATGCATATTTTTCATTAATGATGACAAAGAAGCTGAAACATATAGTTAAAAGATCAGTTAAATATAATAAAATATATATCAGTACATATAATTGTGGAAATAAACTTAATACAAAATCAGTAGAAAATTTGTTATAACCTGAAAATAATACATAATCTTACACTTATGACTTGGCTGAGGAGTCACAGATTGACAGGATGTAGAAGTATCTTTTTTTGTAGAGGCTTCTTTAACAGAGATTGTTCTTTCGAAAGACGAGGAGATCGTTTCATGTATTGGTGATTTATTTCCTACAAGTAGAGCATTGAAACACGATGGATTGTTATACACTGCAAGAAATCAAATAGAAGCCAATATTTTATGAAAGTATGAAACTCATACGAAACTGCATGAGAAACTGTAAGATTAGTAATAAATACATGACTGCGCTATTTAAGCATTGATTATATCATGCATGTAAGCTGAAAAACTAACTAAACAATACAACATAAATACATACAATTTGAGCAGGATTGGGAAGTTGCAACTTTTGTGAATAAAGTTTTAACTACAGAAGAAACCTTACCCACAAATACAGATAAAGAACTTTGACATTGAATTTCAGAAAGAAAAATTTAATTCTTTATAAAACGGTGCTAATAAATAATCATATAAGTTAATATTTTCATCCTTACCTTTCTTGACAGATGAAGTAATTTCAGAGGATTCATTGCGATTATAATTGCCTATAGGCGTAGTCTTTGGGGGTGTTAGAAATATGCATTTCCATATCCGCTGGAAAAAAAGTAAAATGAAAATTGTAATGTATACAATAAAATATGTGAAAACTAAAATAGCTTTTTAAAATAAAGAAAGAAATGTAAAATTTGCCTTTTCAAGAAAAATTTGAAGCTTTACTTTGAACACTATGTGTTAACTTATTTTCTCTTCAGCATCATAAAAATATAGATTAAGAAGTAAAACATTGCCATTTTATAAAATATGAGATTGTAAGATACACAAGTTGCGTAAAATTGAACTTACTATCATTGAAGAGAGATTTCACTGTTGAGTTTTCATCATCCTCAACGCAAGTATCTTGCGATACGGAAGCTGAAGACTGTGATGATGCATTACATGATTCAGTATACGAGGGCGGAGGAAGAACTGTACGTTTTACTGTTATGGACTTCTTTAATCGACAAAGGGAAGAAAATTGATTTTTATTTTTCAAAAGTGTCTTTACTTTTGCCTTGATATTATCTGCTGTTGAAATTTCTTCATCACTGCTATCATCAGAGGGATATTTCAGTTTCTTTGATTTCTTTGGAACAGGATCATCAACCTGCTCAGAGTTATCATACTCTGCATATCTTACAGGCTTGCGTTTTTTTCTACCCTTCTCTATATCAGTTTCTCCAGCAGCTGTATCAATTGCACTGTCTTCTTCAGCTTTAATACTGGCCTTACGTGCTTTTGCATAAGTATCTAAAATAAAAGGCGTAATTCACTATGATGAAAACATACTAATTAACAACCAAGTTTATTTTAACGGAATAAAATCAAGTAATCACATTTAAATTCTGTAGGTTTGAAATTAACTGTTCATTAACATATTTGGAAAAATAATATTTTTGGTGCACCCAATGCTTTAATTGAACACGTTGATGTACTTTGAATTAGAAGATATATGTATATGTGTACGCGCGCGCGTAGGGGAGACCGGGGCTAGACCGCTAACGGGGTAAATCCGCCAAATCAAATATCTCGGAACCTGTATATTGTGCGAACTCGCTATTAACATTGTAAACGCTGCTTATGGTACCCATGTGACCAACGGAGTTTCGGCAGGTTACCTGCCGTGTTATGATTTTTACGGAGGCAAACGTGTTTTCGTGGTGAAAAGTGAAATTTTCTGCGCGTGGACATTTTGTAATATCTGCAATAATATTTGCTCTCCAAATCTCGAGGTACGTGATTATAAATGCATGCTGATTATAAAGAGTAATGCATGCTGAACACGAATCCAGTGTAGATATCTAATATTTCATGGGCGATCAAACCTGAAACTGATTTATCCCGGGGGGGTGGCGGTTCAACCCCGGCATTTTTGAGATTTCAATTTTTGCACCGTTGTCGTTTTTGCTCTATACCGGTTAAACAAAGCGACGTAGATAAAAATTTCCTGTATAAATTTTGTAGCTAAAGGTTCACTCTTTACAGTGGTATACCACTTTTAACTACAATTATTTATTTTGTTGTTAAAAATCGGCACCGAAAAAAAACTAACGGTCTAGCCCCGGTCTCCCCTATTTAATTTTTAGTTCATTTAATTGTAAATATATTCATCTTTATTCACATGATTTATTATACTCGTTTATATAATGTTTCATTATTCATATAATGTTATTATCGTTAAATAAGGGATAAATTACCTTTAACTGCGAATTTTGAAGGGCAGTAAACAGTCCCATAAGGAGCGCCAATAAGTCCTGCTATTGACGAAACTGCCACAATATGACCGTGATTTTTTTCGATCATACTTGGTAAGAATGCTTTCAATGTCTGAAAGAAATATCCCTTTATGAACAGTGGTTTGAGAACTTAATTATATGTATACTCGTCCAAATCGTACGGTACGTTCCGATTACGAGCAGCAAGCTTGTATTTGTATGTATTTGTTTTATAAAAATAAAATGATAGCAGTTGCGTTAATGGTAATTTTCTATATCTCGTAGCTTCGGCATATATATGTTTCAGAGAGATATACAATTAATACTTACCCAAAAATGCGCTGTCGCATTGACGTTTATGACCCGTTCAATTTCATCGAGACTGTGATTCAGGAATGATTTAATAACCCCTATGCCGGCGTTGTTGACCAAGATAGTAACGTCACCTACTTCTTTCTTTACTTTCTCGGCTACCCGGAAGACTTCTTCCCTATCTGCTACATTACATCTGTAAAATGCGACCAAATTTTAATTAGTATTGATAATTTAACAGGCGTTTACACATATTCGTACACGTGTAAATTTTATCGGAGTAGCTTTTTCACTCCATCGAGTCTTGTAAAAAAATCGCTGCAATTTTTCCGATACGCATATACAGAGTCTCTTCCCATTTTTTTTATTACGCTCATAGTTTCATTGTTTAGTTCGTCGTTTATATCCCAGCATCACTAGTGATATGCTGGGACATAAATGAAAAAACAAACAACGAATTAATGACATTAAAAGAATGGGAAGAGACTCTTCTGTATATACATTTGTATATACAGACTCATCTGTACATATCATCTCGCCAGGTACCTAAGTCGTCTACAGACGATTCCGAGTCTCGACATCGAACTCGCGAAACTCATGTTCGACCGTTAGACGCCGTGCCGTCGTAAGCGGTGAGATCCCGACGACGGGCAGAGGCGCCGTACGGCAAACCGGGCTCGTGCGACGACCGGCCCGCGAGGACCGGCCGCCTAGTAGTGTGTCACATTGTTTTGAGCCTTTCGACTCACGAGACTCCTAGAGATATCATTGCCACCTTTGACTAGAGAGGATACGGCCTTAGAGGCGTTCAGGCATAATCCCACGGATGGTAGCTTCGCACCACCGGCCGCTCGACCGAGTGCGTGAACCAAATGTCCGAACCTGCGGTTCCTCTCGTACTGTATGTACAGATGAGTCTCTTCCCATTCTTTTAATGTCATTAATTCGTTGTTTGTTTTTTCATTTATGTCCCAGCATATCACTAGTGATGCTGGGATATAAACGACGAACTAAACAATGAAACTATGAGAGTAATCAAAAAAATGGGAAAAGACCCAGTGTATGCGTATCGGTAAATTGCAGCGATTTTTTTACAAGACTCGATGGAGTGAGAAAAAGCTACTCCGATAAAATTTACACGTGTACGAATATGTGTAAACGCCTGTTAAATTATCAATACTAATTAAAATTTGGTCGCATTTTACAGATGTAACAGCTGTTGCTCCTAACGATGCATAGCCAATCGCTAATTCCTTTCCGATACCGTGACCTGCACCTGTTATCTGTGATAATATATAATATATAAAATATAATTTAAAATATAATTATAATTGTCAAATTATAATTATGAAATTACAATTTACAAACTTTTAAAGTTCAAAATATCATTGATATTTAAATTTTCTTGTTGAATTGTATGCATTAAAGAACGAATTTACTTAATAAAATATGAAAACGAATATGTCATCAAATAAAGAATCTCAGCTCAGAGTCTAATTGTAAAATAAGTATTTTTTTATTTGCTCTCTCTCACACACACACACACACACACACACACGCAATGTAATTTCAGATAACACTTGTTTACACTAACAAAAGAAGAAAATTAGGAATTTGTACATTGCTTTCTCACCATTTTTAAGAGCTTTGTGAGCGAAATAAAATTTTGATGAAACAATGTGTAAATTCTTAATTTATTTGTATGTTTTTTTATATATACATAGTGCCCATATTAAAAATTTCATACGCACCAAAACAATTTCGCCAGCTACACTCTTTTTTTTCGTTGGAACGATTAATCTGTACACGTCTTCACAAATATAATATATAACTTTTAAAATAAGAAATAATATCTCTGCTAGAAGAAGCAACATATTGTACGTTTTTATCATGATTGTCTGAAAAAGAAAATTTTTTAATAAGAACATTTAGTATCGGTTGATATAAAAATGTGTGTTAATTACATTATCTTTTTTTCATCGGATGATATATTTTCAATTATAAACTTGTAGTTATGTAATTATGTATTTTAATTATTGTTAATGCTTTAGAATATTATTTGTATATTATATGAGACAGTTAAAACAAAAGAGGCTAACAAGTAAAATTTAGTGAAGATGATCTTCGATTTTTACACATTGAAACTTCTTTTGGAAAAGTTTTATAAATTTTAATGAATTTAAAAAATTGTACAGAAATAAAGAAGATAGATAGATAGATGGATAGATAAAGAGAATTTGATATATTTTTATGTAAAATTATTTCTACGAAAGGTGTAAATTTTGCGAATAATTATGTAACATTATCGGGAGGAAAGTTTTTTTTATAATTTCCTTTTATGAGGAAATAGCAAGCTTTTGTTTCTCTCTTGAAAAGGGATATAGTTAATTTATTATTTTTATTTGTTACAAAAAACTGAGTTTATTATACAGTGTAAGTACGAAAGAATTATTACAAGTACCAAAGGAATAGAATTTGTTTTGTATACCTGATCGTCGTTACTGTTCATAATGCGATGTTAAATCTCTTTTCAATCTCTAGCTGTTTCTCTGACGAAGAGTCAATGGTAACTGTCTGCATCAGAAAACAAGCATTACCTTTTTCATGCTTATTATCGAATAGAATGAATAAAATAATTTATTATTTTAGTTTACATTGTCATCAAGGGAGCTTCTTGTCGAATGAAGAATAAAGTAGAGGTAAAAAAAGATCATTCGCGACCGTCACAATATTGTATGAATCAATGTTATTTTTATGTTGTAAAAGTAATATTTTTATTTTATTTTGATGTTAAACAGAATGCGATCTTTATATTACACGGACGTGTCCCCGGGAAAAAATGTTTATATAAAATTTTATCTAATTATACCATATTATATATAATTATATATATATTATATATAATTATATATAATAAGATCTATTTATGTATTCATTTATATGCAATTATATCAAAATATTTATAACTCCATATCAAATTATGCAACATTATATTACAATTCTTTTCTGAGTAAATAATTATATATAATTATATCAAGATATGTATAATTCCATATCGAATTATACAATATTATATTAAAACTCTTTTTTGAATAAATATTTATATGTAATTATATCAAAATATTTATAACTCTATATCAAATTATGTAAAGTTATATCAAAAGTCTTTTTCGAGTAAATAATTATATGTAATTATATCAAAATATTTATAACTCCATATCAAATTATGCAAAGTAATATTAAAATTTTTTTTCAAGTTGAGATACATCAAATTATATACAAACTTATATATAATTGCGCCAAATTAGATATAATTATATATATATATTTATATTTTAATGTTTGATTGAAATAATAAATAATAAATTCGCGTAAAAATACCATTTTTCTAGTAAGAATAATGTATAATTTTATTTTCATATGTATGTGTGTGTACACATATATTTTATTGTTCACATAATAGAATTTACAACTTTATTAATGGTTTTAATGTCCATTAATTTTAATATGAGATATTGATCATCTATTTCAACAGGCAATATATACTTTACTTGCTTCCGTAATTCTTCATGATAGAATATTTTAGTATGAATAATTTTAAATCTCCGCAAAACAATGTACATAACATAATTATTAGCTTTTATAAAAAATCTTATCATGCCATATATTGCAGAATCAGAAGAATTGTTTGTTATTTGTACTGTATAACTATTAGTTTTATTGTGTCTAGAACAAATTTCAGAAGTAAATGTCTCATTTTTTATGTTTGCTCTGCCATAAATAAGAAAATCCCCAGCCAATACTTGACTTAAGAAGTTTTTGTCTTGCTCTGTCAATAGCAAATCTGAAATATTTTTATCTAAATACTCAACAAATTTTTTTTCTTTATGAAGAATAATTTTAGTCTTTAAAATAGTCACGCCGTAAAGTATAGATAAATTATTAATAATTTCTTGGCCTATATTCTTAGATGCGTGTGATAAACTCGCTATTATTCCATTATAATTTTCAAATGGAAATGCTGAAGTAGCCCATAAAGGACCCCAACGTTTAACGCAAATACCAAGATGTAATAACTGATGCACATTATATGTAAGTTGTCTATCATTATAAAGATCTGGAATTTGCTTCACAAATATTTTTAACATAAATTCTGCATCTTCAATATCAAGTAACGTTATATCGCGCTTTAGTAAAATAAATATAGACATAACAAGCAAAAGCCAATGTTGAAAATATTGTGTAGGCAAATAATTCTTTAAGGTAGGAACGGAATAATATAGAAGCCAATTGTAATATTCTGAAGCTTTATAAAAGTGTATTAAATTCAGACTTCTTGGTAATCGATTAAATGTATCTGGAAGTTTAATTTGTAGCAAATAATTATTCATTTTATTTAAATATTTTTTTAAACTCCAAGGTCCATCTTTTTGCAACCATGTATTTAAAATCTGTTTTACAGTTCCAAGTAACACAGAATGCATATATTCTGGAATTACACAAGTTCCAAGATCTAGAAACGGAAGTACAGAAATAATTGTTGGTCCTTTTACACCTGTAGCATTGGCAACATTTTCTCTAAATGCTATTTGGCTTTGTTCAATCATTCTTTCATTAGTTCTCAATGTACAGCCATTTTCTACAAAAGGATAGATACGAATAGTTTTTTTGCTTTCAATTCTCAAACATTCTTGTGTTTTAATTTCACAGATATTACAATCGTACTGCCCATTAAAATTGTATGTATTTAGTATTTGTGCTCTTGCAGGCGCATCAGCTATTATTAATGGTACAACAATGTTTGTATTATAAACCAATTTTATTTGAGGATGAAGCCAATTTATTCCATCTTGGAAACATTTATGTAATTTTAAACAAAAAGGATGTAAAAAAGTATTCATTACTGGTTTTTGATCATCGTACCATAATCCACCTATAATAATGAATTGTTCTCTCAGATATTGAGGTAATTCCATTATTTGAAACATTAGAGGCCAACAATTACTTTTTGAACTTTTTGACAAAGATAAGCCGTCAGTATTTAACATTAATGTGAGATCATATTCTCCTCTACTTTGTCGAAAGTTAACCCTTTTGTATTCGGATCTATCTGTTATATCAGAAATTTTAAATCCGTTATTTAAGTCATTTTTCTGAAACGTTTTTAATATTTTAGCTGAATTCCTATGTTCAAAAAGACACTTAATTTGTTCCATTATATCAATTTAAAAAAAAAAGAATTTTCGCTTATTGAACACAATTTGCACACTTCTGACGCAGTATTTACACCTTTATATAACATACATTTTTTACAATAGAAATGTTTAATAACAATAAAAGGAGGAACAATATTTTTAACATAAGAAAATAATTTATATAAAGTTTTTGGCATCAAATTTGGCTGGGGAAGCATATTATTTATGACTATTAGCATATCCTTTAAGTTAGATTTTGTCATCCTATGTTTGATATAAAGATTTATTAAATTGTAAACTGTTTCATCAACAGTTTGAGCACTATCATTAAATAAAACATTCTTATTATTACTATAAGAAGTGCAAAATGTACTTTCATTAAAATCTGTATGATGCTCATCATATAATGATTTACATACATCAATTGCATTATAATTTATATCATCTAACACCGCAGTATCATCTTCATAATCATGATTATGATCGACGAAATCATTTATAGATTCGTTTTCAGAATTAGATACCTCATCTATATAAATATGATCGCTACAACTTCTAGAGCTTAAATGATTATCTTCATGACTTGTATTCGAAGCTTGTGTAAAATTTTGTTTATTTATAGTCTCATTGCCACTTTCATGTATATCAGGAATTGATAGTGCAATTTTTTTATCCCATCGTTGACGGTTTCTAACAAAAATCTATTTGCATAAAAACATTTCTATTATATAATTTATAATGTTCATCTTTTAAACATTATATACAAAATATAAAAATAGTTTTTATACATACCGGAACATTTATATTTTCTTCCCACAGTTTATATCTTTTTCGTGGAAGTATATATTCACTGGCCATTTTGTCTAAATATATATAATTTCCTAAAAACGCATATGTTATTGTTTTGTGTGTTTTTATTATAAATTATAATTATAATTAAGCTATAATATTTATATAATTTAATTAGACTTAAGCTTTAAAATATTAATTAAAAAATATTAATTAAAAAATATTTTTAATTTTTCAATGCAGTATTATTTAGTATAAAGTTATTGATCGTCAATTATCTCAAACATTTAGTGTATAATATCGTTAATCGTATCGAATATATTTGGCCATTGAACGAGAGAGACATATACTGTACCGTTTACAATTGAAGTTTACTTCTGAAGCTCTCTATTAGCGTTTTTTAATGAAAAAACTTTTACTGTATGTACAAGTGCAACACTTGATGTGCACACTGAAAAAACGTTATAAATTAATAGCGCTGAATAATTTTTTGCATATACACTATTGTAATTTTTCTATTGTGCGGAAACCTAATCCAGACAGGAGACCAGTAATATGTATATAGAAATAAGATATATGCCACACGTAACAATCGAGAACCGTGTCGCGCAGAGCGTTCTGCGCAGCACGTGTACGTGGTCGGCGGTTCTCGATTGTGTGTGTGTGTGTGTGTGATCCACGGCTTACTTTTTCTCAACGTCCCTACCGCAAAGCAACTCAACGCGCGAAGTATATTGTAAAATATTCGATAACGGTACACCACGTGGTGAACTATCTCGAGTTTCTTATTAACATATTCCGTGCAACTGTTTGTTGAAAATGTTTATTTTGTATTGTGCTAGCGATAATTCCTACAGTTGTGTGGAAAATGAAAACGTTATTTTTAACGAAGAAAATATTAACAAAGGTGATGAAGTGATATTTACTTATAATAATAAACAATATATACTGGAAAAGTGATAGATTATTCAGGTAAAGTTAATTTAAATCTATATACGTCTGTTATGTAGAAATTATTATTCACTATTAGTCATTATTATATTATATTGTATACCAATTTCTAATAACTTTCTAAAAAACTATTACAGATAATAAATGTTACCTGGAAAAACAATTCGATAAGTTGAAATTGATGGAAAAAGTTTAAAAAAGTAAGGAATCAAATAAAACAGAAATGTCTCTTCGTAAAAGAAGGAACATAGAACCATCGCCGTCTTTATGCACATCATCAAAAATAGCTAATGCTAAAAGCAAAAATAATACTAAAAAGGTACGTTATAATTTAATATATTATATTGTTTATATTGTAATTTATAAATTGTTAATTGCAAAATTTTAGGTCTTAAAAAAAATACAGAGGACATCAAATTCTGTAGTTTTTGATGTATTGAATAAATGTAGTAATTCAAAACTACTTATAACAATGCCAGTGATAGCAATAATCATGCTAGTAATAGCACGATAGATTTATCGAGTTCAAGTACAATGATTGATGACTACAATACTTCACAAGATAATAAAAAAATGGTGATTTTTAAATAATACATACATTATTTTAATCAAAATATTATTTCTTATTACTTATAAATTAAATATGGTTTGTGTGAAATCTTTACAGGATCATAGTCCGACAAAGGAAGAATTGAAAAAAATGCTTTTTGAAACCAGAAAAGAGTTAAAAGAAAAATCTTGTGAGTTTGCTACGTGCTGAAATTTATATTATAATATAAATTATATAAATTACGTTAATATTATCAATATACAATGTATGTATAATAAGTTTATATTTCATATCTGTTTAGTGTTAAAGGAGATAGATAAAGATTCCTGTCAGTTAAATCCATCACAGAACATTAACAATCTCGAAATGGAAATAGAAAATAACTCAGATACGCAATCTGAAATTACAAATTCGGTTGATAATACTGTTGATGAGAATGTTGATAATAATATAGAAAATCTTGAGAACGATAGTGATATTGAAATAGAAGAATTTGAAGATACAGATACTCAGTTATATGGGAAGAACTTCGAGCTTAAGGTAAATATTCTAAATAGAGATTATTTATTGTAAATATTAATTTAATTTTCCAGATTCAATAATATTTCATAAATGTATAATCACACAGTAAATTATTAAACAGAAAAAAAATTGATTGCAGATGATACACTTGAAGAATAATTTCTATTGTAGAAATGCAATATATTATGCAGCTTTAGGGAATTGTCACAGATCATCACATATTGTTAGGAGACTGTTAACAGGAGTGTTTAAAAAAGAAGCATTAATTAACTGTACTCTGACTGGACAAACTCCTAGATCACAAGGAAAAAACCGGCAAAATGTTAAAGTCTCATGCTTACATCCTATTGCAATTAACGCAATAGTTGGTAAATAATATTTTTTTTATTATTATAATAATCTTAATCATAATAAATAAAAATTCTAATTTTGCAAACAATATTTGTTATAGATTCTAAAATTTTTAATTCTAAATTCTAAAATTATATATATATAACAGATATGTACATTGCATTTTCAGATTTTTCTCTTTATTACGGAATCAAACATGGTTGGACCACACAAACAAAGAAGGATTTACTTCGAACTATAACACAAAGGATTGGAGAAATAAAAAGAGAAGCAAGAAATGAATAATACTTACTTTAGTTTTTCTGCTTGTTCACAGTCTGCTTGATCACTCAACAATGAAAGCGCGCACTGGGCGGATGTGCTTTTATATTATGTTTCCCCACTCGAGTTAACGATTCGAGAAGGGACGGTGAAAGGCAAATAATAATGAAGACTTCTCGCGGTGATATGGCCGCAACGCCGTCATCGACTCGTCGAGCGAGCGAGAGAAGGGCTGTTACTGAATGAGTGAGTAGAGATAACGCGCACATAACAGTTTTTTTCATTCGCTCATATTTCTTGATCTGTAAAGTTATTATCTGAGCAGAAATTCTTGTTATTTATGCGTTTTCCTATACTTTAAACATTACGCTTTTGATTTACAAAAAGAAAAACTTTCTATTTTACGTTTCATAAAACGGCTTTTGTCCATGAATTTGGGCGCTGCGCAACCAGCGCAACAATGTTGCGACGAGTCGATGACGGCCTTGCGGCCGTGTCGTAAACACGTCCTCCAAGCCTCTTCGCGCGCGCGATCGACGTTATGCAACAGCCGAAATTCTTTGCAACATAGTGGAGGCAAATTAGGTTTTTATCTCGGAACCGGTTAAAACTACTCGAGCGAGTAGAGATAACGCGCACATAACAGTTTTTTTCATTCGCTCATATTTCTTGATCTGTAAGGTTATTATCTGAGCAGAAATTCTTGTTATTTATGCGTTTTCCTATCCTTTCTAAAAAAAGTCATGGAGACGCGAGAAGTTGTTGTTTGGAGTCGAATATCTCGCACGTAGTGTTGCCGCTTTTCCGCGTGCGTGATTGGCTGGCGCGCGGTCGAGATTGACGGCGCGATCGAGATTGCGGCGAGTTTGGCGAGTTTCGCGTGTGTAAATCGTGCGATGTGACGTGTGTGGCGTGTGTTCGCGTGGTGTTTTGCGAGGTTAGTAGGATTTTTTATTATATAATAAATATAATTCACTATTATATATAAATATTTATTGATAAAATATTGGTAAATAAATATATATAAATTATATTATACATTAATATCTTTTAACGCAATGACGTGTGCTCGCGTGGTGTCTCGCGAGGTTAGAATTTTATATAAATATACATGATATTATTAGTAAATAAATAAATATATATAAATTATATTTTACATATTAATAGGTGCTTTACATTTTTACATCAAAACTCAGATAAGTTCTCACTTGTGACGTCGTTCTAGCCTTTTTGGCAATTAATGAATAATAAAGACAGAATGACATCACAAGTGAGAATTATCTGAGTTTTGATGTAAATGGAAAGTAACTATTATCTTTTAACGTCATCTATAATGTTTCAATATTTATTGCTTGTTCGTACAAATCTAATCTAAGGTATACGTTACAGTAATTATAGATTTTTGATACAGACAGTAAATTATATTTATCTTTGTAATCATATATTTTATATATATAAGCAGATGTAATAATTACTGTTTTTGCATTATGTAAAATTTGCCTTATTTTAGATATACCGATGAATTTAATGTTCGAGAAGATCTGATGGGATTAGCTATTAGTGCTCATGGTGCAAATATTCAACAAGCGTGAAAAGTTGATGACATTACAAATATAGTTGGAAGAAAATTCATGCATATTTAAGATATATAGAGAGGTAATAATAAAAATTATTATCGCTTGTATTATTTCGAAATTGTTTTATAAAAGTTTATTAAGATTACGTAGAGATATTTTGGACAGCAGTGAAGATTGCGTTCGGGGCTTTACTGTCAAGAGGTGGTTATCAGAGAAGTAATTTAGGATATATGAGTGGCAGACAAAGTCATCTTCCAACCTAGCGTAGAGATCGCAGAGATGAATATCGTCGTACTACCGATGACGAAGACACTGTTTTAGACAGCCAAGATGTTTCAAGCATTGATAAAGGTAATAATAATAATACTTATTGATCACGCGCGTGTGTGTGTGCGTGCGTGCGCGTGTACACGTGCGCGTGTACACGTGTGCGTGTGTACGCGTGTGAAAGACGTGCTTGATCGGTAGGCTGACGCGCATATTTGTATATGTATATGAATACATTTAGAGTTAATCTATATACATTTGTTTAGGCAGTAATGCCGGCCCGTGCGACCAATCGACCATGAATAGCAAGGAAGGAACACCCGCGAACGACGTATCCATATCTAACAACAGTTCTCAGGGACCTAAAGGCCAAAGAGAACATCGGTCTCGTCCTCCTCATATGCAGCAGAGCAATAAGCCTAAAGAAACTCTGATTAATGGTACCAGTGATTAAGCAATTACGTTGCGTCGTCACCAATTGCCAATCGCTACTAACGTTGCTACGTTACACCTGATGAGAATTATTAACTCCCAGCACGTAACATGACGCATACCGACGCAAGGATTACACGATTATAGAACGCGTCATGATTAGTCTACACTCGTTGTTAAGACTGTTTGTTACCGACATAAGAATACGACAGTTATTTAAGAAATCGTCATTCTCCTTAAACACATTTAAGGACACATAATATTAATATCCATGCATGGTTTAGTTTAATGATGGTAATTACACTGTCATGTTTGATATACGGATATATTTATTGGGAGATAGAGGAGTAGCATTTGGTAAGAAGGATTTCCTGTTTGTGAAACTGTGCCTCATTTTTATACTAAGCTCTCCTAACTTATGTGGATGTATCGTATGGTACACCTTGGTCACTTGTTAACGTTTAACGATCCAATATTAGGTTGGATAACGCGCGGTTTGTACGTCAATTATCGCTCTGGATAGATTTTTCATCTAGATATGTCGCTCAGTACTTACACAATATATACAATTTGGTATTCGTAGTGTGATGTTCTGGTATCGAGTTTATTTAATTTAGCTTGATAGTGTCTTAATCCGATGGGCAAATTATTCAACATACTTTTCACGAATGTTCCGTATTGAGGTAAAATATGTATTGTTGCTTTGATACTTTATCACTTTATTACTCGACCCAATAATCTCGTCGATTACTTTGATACGCGCTATCGGAGGTGATTATGAAAACCGAAAAATGAATGTGACATAACTAAGATGTAACTCGATGCGGTACAAGGAAAATGGATTTCTGTTATTATTTAATCGTAACAATGGTAGGCGGCAGCTTCAAGAAATTCTGGTTCAAAGGTGTTCCCAATGATGTTCCTTTCTATTTACTTGAGAAAATTGAGTTTTGATTTACGATTATTAGTAGAGTTATTTAACAACACTAGATTTTTACGTTTCAAAGCTGTGTTGATTAATAACATTATGATGATGACGAAAATGACTTGTTTGAATTTAACACGGTCAGATGTGCACAAGGAATCGATTTTTATTTCCTGAATACACTTTTCACGTAATTAAGCGTCTTTTCTTTCTTTTTTTTCTCTTTTTTTTCCTTTTCTTTTAATTATTATATATATATTTTTTTACTTTTACTACAGTCTAAGCATACACTATATCAAACTTTAGAATTCGATATCGAGTTTTTTTCTGCATTGTTTCGTATGATTTAAAAAGAAAGTAAACGTATACTTAGTAATACCAATGTATGATGTACCAGAGAGAAAGAATGATACATGTTTTATGATATCTAGCTAAAGTACAGACTTAGCGCATACCTTTATTACTATAATAATACTTAGTGGAAATGTGGATGTCTGAACAAATAAACTAGCTTTACTATACTAAGCTATAAAATAGATATGATCAATTGTTTTAAATTGATTATCAACATTTATTAAAAATCAGTTATCAATTTAAAACAGTTGTTTCTTCTGTCGGATATGATAATAACTAATAGGACGTATCTCATGAATTTTGCAAAAACACATGGCGGTTGATGCAATATATCGACACCTAACAAAATAGCTGTCATTTTATCTGAATATTCTTATGGTAGCCAAAAAACTGAGATATTCTCTAACTTGCTTGTTTCCGATATATTTGTATTGATTGTAATTTGATCATAATTTAAAAATAAATCATTTCTGTACGTAAACTGGCAATTAGTACAATAAACCTTGAATTTCCTTTAATATAAACGATGCGATATATGAATACGATTATGAGCTTATTTTGATCAAACTTAAGGCCATTGCACGTAACAAAGATTCAGCCATAATCGTAAGGTCGTAAAAAAATAAACCAATCATAATCGATTATTCTCCTTGCGTTTGAAGAATAATCGAGTGTGATTGGTCTATTTTCTTATGGCCTTACAATTATGACTAATGGCTTCTGCCCACAGGACGCGGAAACGCTTGCTGCGCAGCAAGGAGCGACGCGGTAACCAAGCAACGTGTCACTTTTCTGTAAGAACCAAAAGTTATTAGCTACCGTGTCGCTTCTTGCCGCGCGGCAAGCGTTTCCGTGTTCTGTGGGCAGAAGCCATAAAAGTTTATCCAGACAAACTTGCATAGGTGCATAACCATATGCATAAAGAAACGGATTGGTCTATTTCCTTATGCACATGCATACGGACCAATCAATTCTCTTATGCTTATGTTTATGCGCTATGCAAGTTTGTCTGGATTGACCTTTAAACTTTGTTATGTGCAACAGCCTTTAAGGGCCCGGACACACAGTTTTTCGTAACAGTAACAGAAAGTTTCGACCAATCGCGTTGCTTGAATCGGGAACGTATGTACGACCGTATGTTCCCGAATCGAACAAAGCGATTGGTCGAAACTTTACTGTTACTGTTACGAAAAAGTGTGTGTCCGGGGCTTAAAGACCTTCAAGTGGGAAGCACACACTTCTGCACAACGCATAATGCGTAAGCATAAGAAAATTGATTGGTCCATACACATGTGCATAAGGAAATAGACCAATCAATTTTCTTATGCTTACGCATTATGCGTTGTGCAGAAGTGTGTGCTCCCCGCTTCACACATAAAATCCCATAAAGACATAAAAGGTAATAAGCATAAGAAAATCGATTAATTTTAATCTAATATTTTCTTTTACTGGGATTACGGACAGCACAATACTTGATTAGGATTGGTCGATTTTCTTACACTTACATTTTACGTCTTTTCGGGATTTTATGTGTATAGGAAGTTTAATAAAGATTTTTTAAGACTCCCTTTTTTGCACTTTTTCAGCCAGTAAGCTAGGTGGACCTACACAATATTTATTAAGTTTTAGACAAATCGGTGAGGAAGCCACTTTTCTTCATAATTACCCGAAGATTTATTTAAATTATAAAATAGCGACTTTTCTCAAATAAAAATTACAAGAAAATGTTATCCTTAAATGATATCCAATTACAACAAGTAAGGAATTACACAGACTAAAACCAAAGGAGAGTATACGAGACAATGCAATAAAATTTTATATGTAACAAAAACAGATGGAGTTATCCTGTATGGTTAAAATATTGCAAAAATATTGGAGATACTGATTGAAAAAGTGCAGAAAGAAGTAGAAAGATATATAATATTTGAAAGAGATTACATATTATTTTTTAATCATGTTAAATGAATAAAGCACTAAAAAAGTATAAAATAAAAAATTTTTTTTAATAAAACCGACTTCAAAAAAGCTCTAAAAAGTAAGAAAAAATGTAAAGCTTTTTTATTTTTTAAAATTTTTTCTTATTTTTTTACAGTTTTTTGAAGTCGGTTCTATCTTTTTTAAATTTTTGAGCAATTTTAAAATTTTAATTGTTTCTTCTATTTTTTAAAATAGATTTATATATCAATTTCTATGTGACATAACAGTCACGTGTAAAATTTAATTTCATGATAAAAAATTAAATATAATTTATTTTTAACCGACTTCAAAAAGGAGGTTCTCAATTCGGCGAGTATGATGTATGTAGATATGTCCACGATTTTTTCTGAAACTACTGGACGGATGCGGTTTTCACTATAGAGCAATCCTTGCTCCGGAAAGTTTTAGTACATAAAATATCGCGTTAGAACATCAGGGTACGGAGCAGTAAGGAAATATGCTACTTAATAATTACAAGCAAATAATAAATTATTATTTTTGATTCGTATCAATTGAATAACGCACTAAAGAAGTATAAATTTAAAATAAAAAATTTTTTTAATAAACCGATTTTTCAAAAAAACTCTAAAAAGAATAAAAAAATTAAAAATAAAGAAGATTTAAAAGGTATGAAATAATACTTTTAAGAATTTCTTTCAATGTTTTAAAGTCGGCGCCAAATTAATAATATTCTTAAGTTTTTTTTTTTTTCAATTTTTTGAAGTCGGCGCCAAATTAATAATTACTAAATCAATTTGACGTCGACTTCAAAAAATTGAAAAGAATACTTATAGCGTTTTTCTTTGGCAGAACTGGAGCGTACTTGTAAGTGCGCACTAATTCTGCCAATGAAAAACGCTATTAAAATTATCATTAATTTGGCGCCGACTTCAAAAAATTGAAAGAAATTCTTAAAAGTATTATTTCATACTTTTGAAAGCTTCTTTATTTGTTAATTTTTTTCATTTTTTATTCTTTTTAGAGCTTTTTTTAAAGTCCGTCCTATTTAAAAAAAAAATTTACGTTGAGTCATTGCGTGACAAGAAAAGCAAATTTTTTTTTCTTTAAATTTTTAAACAATAATTGATATAACTGATGCTATAAATCATGATCACATCAACGATGAAGATAGCTACAGCGTGTTTTATGTAATATATGATTCTTTATTCTTTATGATTAAGATATCATAAAGTTAAAAAAAATAGAAGGAAGAAAAAATAAAAAAAAGGAAGAGGAGAGCCAAGAGGCAGAAAAAGGAGAGAGAGGAAGAGGAAGAGGGGGAAAGAGAGAGAGAGAGGGGGGGGATAGCAAGAAAGAGAGGGAGGAAGAAAGGGAGGAAGGGTAGAGGGGGAGAGGGAGAGAGAAGGGAGAGAGGGAGAGCGAGAGAGAGAGAGAGAGAATTAGTGAGAATAAGAAAAAAATGGCTGCAAAATGCGAAAAGAGACAGAATTAGGACGACAGGATATGAATTTAAGAGAATAGATGAGAATAAAATTGAATAATAGGACATGAACAAAATCAGAGAGAATCAGAGAAGATAAAAAAGAATGGGAGAAATAAAGAGAAGACAATGAGCGAAAATAAAGCATTATGAGTGAGAACAAATAAGAATAAAAAAGAATGAGAGAAGGTAAAGCAGTAAAATGCAATAAAATTAGAAAAATGATGCAGAATAGATGAGAAAGAAGGAAACTATACAAAGACAGTGGAAGGAGACTACATAAGATAGTGATGGAAAGAACGTAATTGAGAGTGAATCAAACAAATTAAATAAAACAAAATGAGATAAAATGAGAGAGAATGAGTAAGAATGAAAAAGATTGAAAAAGTACAAGGGAGTCTGAAAAATAAAATAATATGTGATTAATTAATAAGAGAGGGAGAGGGACTTTTGGTGTAGGAGGCGGTGGAAGCGGGTGGTTAGCAAGCGCGATAGAGAGCGAAAAATAAAGCATAGAGTGAGATTAGGAGTAGTAGCAGAGAGGAGAGTAGTGGTGGAGGGAAGGGAGAGGTGGCGAAGGCGGTGGAAGTGGTGGCGAGAAGCAAGGAAGGGTAGAAGAGGAGATGTTAGTTAGTAACGGTGTGTGGTCAGAAAGAGGTTAGGGACACCTTAGAGAAAAAGTGAAGTTTGGCAGGCGGTTGAGAGGTGGTGACATCGCGGGTGAAGAGTAAGAAAGGCTGAGAGAAACAGGTAGTGACATCTCGGAGAGAGAAGGGAAGGAGTAGGGCGGCGGTAGATTTGAAGCGAGATAGCGAGGAAAAGGAGACGATAGAATAAAGAAGGTGAGAGGAAGGCAGGGGATAAAAAGGAGAGTAGAGGGGATGAAAAAGGAAATTGAGGGAAAGGATAAAGCGGATATGGATAATTATTTTAAAAGAAAAGGAGAGGAAGGGGGAAGAGGAGAAAAGGAAAAGGCGTTTAAAAGGAGTAGGAAAATGGTGAGATCGCCAGAGGGTAAAGAACAGATGATAAGGATAATGAGTAAAATGATGGAGGAAATACGGAAATTAAAGAAAGAACAGAAAGAGAGGGTAGAAGGTAGAAAGCAAGGAAAGAGAAAGAAATGATAAAAAATGAGATTAAGAAGATGAGGGCGGATGTGGAAGAAAGAAAGGTGAAATGGCAGAAGGAAAGGGAGGAATTGAAGAAGGAGATAGAAGAGTTGAAAGAAAGACTGGAGAGTATAGAGAAGGAAAAAGATGGAAGGAAGGAAGGGCAGGGAGAAGTGAAAGAGGAAGGAAAGTAAGAGATAGGAAAAAGAGATAAAGCAATGGAAGTGAAAGTAAGAGAGCTAGAAAGGTGGGGAGAGTTAGAAGAGAGAGACAGAAGGAGAAACAATATAGTAGTAAAAGGGGTGGAGGTGGAAGAGGGAATGCTAAAAGAAGCGGTAGAGAAGATATGGCTAGATATGGGGGTGGAGGGAGAAATAGAGGAGGTAAAAGAGATAGGAAGTAAGACGAAGAAAGAGAAGAAAATGGTTTTAATTAGGTTAAAAGATAGAGAAAGAAAAAGAGAGGTAATGCAGAGGAAGAATGTGTTGAAAGGAAGGATGGAAAGAATAGAGGATGACATGACCTTGAAGGAAAGAAAATGTAATGGAGCCTGTAGAGGATAGCTGAGAAGGAGAGAAGGAATAGGAGAAGAGCTTGGGTAAAGTACGGAAAGATTTGGATAGAGGGGAAGTGGTGGAGTTGGGATGAGGAAAAAGAAGTGAAAAAGAGGTAAAGTAGGGGAGAATGGGGAAAGGGGGAAGAAAGGAATGCAGGAGAAAGGAGGAGGAGGGGAAAGAACAGGAAGGAAGCCTAAAGATAGGCTTTTGGAATGTAGCGGGAGTGAAGGAAAAACAAGAAGGGTTTTGGGAAAGGATAAAAGAGTGGAATATCGTGAGGTTGGTGGAGACGTGGCTGGAACAGGAGGAATGGGAGAAAATGAAGAATAGGGTGCCAAAGGAGTTCAACTGGAGTATACAGGGTGCAAGGAAAGAAAGAGTTGGAAGAAAAGGAAAGAGCAATAGGTGGAATAATGATGGAAGTCAGAAAAGGGTTAGAAGAGGAAGAAGAATGGGTGGAGAAGGAGAGTTCAATGATTAGAGAAGTAAGATGGAAGAAGGAGAAATGGAGATTGGCAACAGTTTACGTAAGCGGCAACTTGGATAAGATGATGGGTAAGATAAAATCGGTAAAAGAGGGGGAAGGGAGAGAGGAGAGATGGATATTGGGGGGCGATTTCAATGCGAGAACAGGGGAGAAAGGAGCGCTAGAGGATGGAGAAGAGGGAGTTGTTGAAAGAAAATCAAAAGATAAAATGATAAATAGGTAGGGGGAAGGGCTGATTAGATGGATGGAAGAGGAAGGATGGGAAATTATGAACGGAGCAAAGGAGGGAGATGAGGAGGGGGAGGTGACTTTTACAGGAGGAAGGGGGGAAACAGTGATCAATTACGCAATAGGAGTTAGAAAAGCTTGGGAAAGAGTGACAAGATTGGAGATGGGGTGTGAGGTAGATTCGGATCACCAATCAGTAGCAGTACGGGTGGACAAAGGGGGGGGGTTGGTGAGAGGAGAGGGACAATAGCGGAGGGAGAGAGGTGGGTTTAAAAGACGGACTGGTCGAAAGAGGCAAGAGAAGAGTTTAGAAGAAGGACGGAGGAGGTAGAAATAAGTAGGGGGGCAATAGATAAAGAGGTCGAAAAGTTGACAAAAGAATTAAGATGGAAGTAAGGGTGAGAAGAGTAAAAAGAGGGGCAGAAGGAAAGGGAGTATGGTGGGATGGGGACTGTAGGAAGAAGAGGGAGGAGGTAGAAAAGTTATTAAGAGACTGGAAAAGAGGGAGAAAACACAAAGAAGATCATAAGAGAAGAAAGAAGGAGTATAAGGAAATGTGTGAGGAAAAAGGAAGAAAAAAGGGAAATCTGCTGAAAGAGGCAAGAGAGGCGAGAACAGAGAAGCAGGTGTGGGAAGTAATAAACAAGGAAAGGAGAAGAAGGGTAGAAATTAATAAGGAGATAACAATAGAGGAGTGGGATAAATACTTTAGGGTGATGTTAGAAGGAACGGAATACAAGCGAAGGCTTGGAGAAGGAGAGGAGGGAGAGTAAGGGGCGGAGGGGGAAGTGGAGAAAGAGAAGGAGATAGGATGGGAGGAAGTAGAGAGAGTGCTGAAAGGGCTGAAAAAAGGTAAAGCGGCGGGAGAGGACGAGATAGGAAATGAAGTGTGGAGTTATGGGGGAAGTGGTTTAAGAAAGGCGTTATGGGAAGTATGCAGGAGAGTATGGAAAGGAGAGGGTTTTCCAGAGGCGTGGAAGGACGGAGTAGTCGTTCCGATAGCGAAAAAGAGGGGCAAAAGAGGTGAGTGAGCATAGAGGGATTACGCTGATGCCGACGGCGTACAAAGTGTACGCGTCGATATTAGCAAATAGGTTGAGGGAAGAGATGGTGGAGAAGGGGATGATTCCAGAAAGCCAAGCAGGGTTTAGGAAGAGGAGAGGAGTGGTGGACAACCTTTACACACTGAATTATGCGATAGGGAAGCGATTAAAGAGGAAAAAGAAGGTAGTGGCTGCTTTTGTCGATCTAAGGGCAGCATTTGATTCAGTGGACAGGAGGGTTTTGGGAAGATGTCTGAAAAAACCATGGGTGAGTGAAGGTTGGGAAAGAGGATCATGGAAATATACGAGAAAACAAAGAGTGTAGTGAGGGTGGAGGAAAGATACGGAAGGAAATTTTGGATAGCGAGAGGGGTAAACGGAAAAATTAACAGAGCCGATCAGGATTTAAACTCGAAACCTTTCATTTTCTACCTTCGTAGTCTGTTACTGTGTGTGTCTTGACAATTGCTTTACCCCACATAGCAAAATGTTGGCAGTATGCCGACAGCATGCCAGTATTTATCTCATAATTTCGCAGCAAGATCTTATGCTGTGTTTTTTATTCTATTCGATTTGATTTTTACTACCTTATAATCTGTTTTATCAATAAGAATGCCAGTTTACGTTGCATCTCAATTTTATATTTAAATATAAAACTGCATTATGAGAAAAATAAAAACAAAGAAAATTTAATTAAATAGTTTTAGGACGTTACAAACATGTAAAATGATCTAATATTATCAATAATATATTCACTATTATTTAAACTGTACAATTAGTAAAAGAAAGGGTAAATTTATTTTTAATAATTGCTTTTGAATGATTCGTTTTTAGCAGATTTTATATATAAAAATCAATAAATTTATGAAGTATGGGTTTTTACGTCTTTAATTATATAAGTAAATTAGGTCCTCATCAGCATAATAATATGATATGATGAATTTTTTTTAACGATAGGTTTAAACGATGGTTGCTGTAACTTCCGCAAATTTTAAAATATCGAGATAAATTTTTTTTTTAATAATAGAATATCATGTATTTAAAAATTTTTTTTGAATTTTTTGAGAAATGTTTATTTTCGCTGTAACTTCCGCAAATTTTGAGATATTGGTCTGTTTCAAATTCCATTAAAATTTTCAGTCTTTTCTACCCCTATTTCATATATAACTCATTAAGATTTGGTTGATTAGATCTAATTTTGTAAAGTTTTTATGTTTGTACGCATTCTCTGATATTTAAACATCTGTATCTCATGAAGTAATAAACCAAATCTCTCTTAATGAATTATATTTGAAATAGGGGTAGAAAAGACTAAATTAAATATAATTAGAAAATTACAGTGTATTGATACTATACGATAATCTTTCATTAGTAAATGTTCAAAGAACGTTCTTTTCTATTTTCCGACAGATAAATTTTTAATTAAAAAAAATGGTGCAAATTAGAAATTTGCACGTTGCTTCCTCATCATTTCAAAGAGAGGAAATTAGAAATTAGCACATTGCTTAATCAACATTTAAAGACGCACACACATAAGCTTCCTCTATGAGGAATCTAAAATAATAAATAGTAATTGCATTAAATAAAATACAATAAGAGGAACTTTGTGTGTGTCTTTAAATGTTGATTAAGCAATATGCTAATTTCTAATTTGTACCATTTTTTTTTATTATATTGTATATATAAAATATTGTACTAGATATGATCATTGTTGTATTAGTTGTTCCACTGTACTGGAAAAGTAATGTGTAACAATTAAGTCTTAAGCTACAACTACATCTATCGTAATGTTCACCGTAAGCGATCGTAACGCTCATCGTAATCGCTATCGTAAGCTCATCGTATGAGTTGATTCAGCTTGAACTCTTTACGTAACTTGTCAGCTTTCTCGACGTGTGAAAAAAAATGTGTTTATAGATATATTATACATAGATATACGGTTTATATACGACGGCTTCATTGCTTACGACCACGATCAAAGCGTTACGATAGATGAGTTGTAGCTTTAATAATGATAAGGTCCACCAATGGCGATCATGAACTCATTTATATACATATATATTATAAAAGCTTCACGTTTCGTCAGAGTACACTTTTGAAATATATTAATTTCGCAACACGTATCGATGGTTTTTCGTAATTAATACTTCCATTTTTTAAATAAATTATTTATAATATTTACGTCATTCACAACTTTATTTATAATATAAATGAAAAATGTAGAAAGAATTAATGTAACTTTAAAAAAATTGATATTAACTGTATTTTTTCTAAGTTTTCTTAATTTAATGTGCTAAAAGGGATCATGAAATTTAATTTTTAAGTAATAATATGTATAATTAATGCTATAATTTATAATTATTTCAATAATAATATAATTATAACTATAATAAAATTATAAAGAAATTTATTTGTTGTGTACAATTGTTACATTTTTTTTACAATCAAGGTTTTATAAAATAAAGAAAAGAAGAAGAAAAGAAATAAAACTTAAAAAAATTAATTTTGATCGAGAAGTAGATGTGTCTTGAGTCGATATGTATCGCGCTGTCGATATGTATTATTATACTATCACTTTTCCGCGCGAGAGTGGTTGGTTCATTAAGATGTCGGCGAGTTCGATAAATAAAGAAATAAAGAAAAACAAAGAAATAAAGAAGAATAAGTAAATAAATAAATAAATAGATAAATATAAATAAAAACAAAATATTAGAGATAGTAAAAATAAAAAAAAGGATGGCGGTAGAAAAGATTAAATAAAGAATGGAAGAAGAGATAGTGAAGAAAAAGGGAGAGCGGGAGAAGGAAAAGCAAAGGAGGTATAGTGGGATAAAGAATGTGAAGAGTAAGGTGGAAAAAAGAAATATGGGAAAGAAAGACGAATATGTAATAGATTATCTTTCGATAAATAAAGAAAAAAAATAAGAAAATTAATAACAAAGAACGAGTATGTGATAGATTATCTTTCAATAAATAAAATAAAAAAATAAAGAAAATTAGAGGTAGTGGTGGAAATATTGAAAAAATGGAAGAAGAGATAATTAGTGAAAAAAAAGGAAGAATGGGAGAAGTAAAAGCACAGGGGATAACAAATGTGAAGTGTAAGAAAAAAAAAGAAAAATAAGAGCCGAGGAAGCGAAGTGTGATAAGTCTTATGCGAGAAGTAAAAAGAAAGAAGAAAACAAAATATGGGAGAGACAGATGTGTGAAGTGAGCGGAGAGAAAAAAAGAAACAAGTGGTGGCGAATGGACATTGGCACAGTGGATGAGAAAGGGAATACATTTTAACGGAGAGAAATGGTGATGTGGGACGAGTGTTTTAAGGTGAATGGAACGGAAAAAGTTTGGACGTGAAAGCGCGCGCGTAGCGCGCGCTGCGTGCTAGTCCTTTCTAAAAAAAGGCATGTTAAGTCGATACTCGCATATCTCGAAGTTTATTGTTGCCGCTTTTCCGCGATGCCAATTGGTTCTCTCGCTGCGCTTACTTCATTTGCAGCTGTCATCGTATATTTTGACAGTTGTGTGTATCAAGAAGTTAATAGTGTAATAGTAATAGCATAATGTTAAAGCTAAATAGCGCGCGCGAAGCGCGCGTCTGTGGTGTCTAGTTAAATGGTTAAAAAAGATAATAGAAATAGAGTTAAGTATTATGCTTTTTTTAAAGCAGAAAATAATTGGCATATTGAAAAGTCTATAAATATAAAGTATATAATAAATAAATAAATGACAGACATCCTAACCATCACGCAACTGTCAACTTTGGTACTTTATATACTTTTTTCCTAATTGAGAGCGATAATTTTAACTTATAGATTCATGTTTTACGCACTAAAATACACAAAACTGTAAAGTTTCAGCCAAATTGGTGAGGGAGCCCCTCTCCTTCATAATTACCGCCCAGTAAGCAAGAAACATCAAGAAACATTTTAACTACATTACAGCAACGTTTTAACATTAATGCAATGTAGTTGAAATGTTTCTTGACGTTTCTTGCTTACTGGGCGTGTATCGAAAATTAAAAAAAAACATTGACAAATGAAATCGTAGATACTCTAGTAAATTTTCTCATTTTTGTAATTTTTACCTCGTTTGAAGATACACAAAATTGACTTCCTGATTCATGTTTCTTTATTATATACTTAAATTGTATGTACCTGTTTTTATTATTTACATGTTACTTTTGCTGTATTTGTTGGATGTATGTTATTTAAAGAAGAGAAAGTACGAGTTTGTGGAATACCCTAAAACCTTTTTTAAGATAATTTGAAAACTATTAAAAATAGCTACTCAGTTTTCACTGACAAGAAAAGGCTCCCAGGTACGTATCTCTCTCCGATTTTAATAAAACTTGGTGGGTTTGTAGAGGTGATCAAAATATTCGATACGTATTTTTTTTATCAGCTATTAAACATGTTTAAGGGGTGAAATCAGCCCTCGAAAATCGGCCAAAATTTCATTTTTCTATAACTTGTGAACTAAGCACATAGCGTAATTTCGTAAATGACGAAATGTACAAAATTTCAAAAACTATTCACTGGTATAAAAATAAATTTTTTTGCATAAAAAAATACGAGTTATAAAACTCAACTTTTTTATTTTTCCACTAATGGACATGAAACCTTTTTTAGTAAAAAAGTTTCATTTATAGGAAAATTTGTGATATTGCAGTTTTGTTCCTATATATATTAAGAAAGACCAGAAAAAAATTTATTTACCTTCGCGCGACCAGTGAAACGTAAAACTGCGAGCCGCCACGCCGCGCGCCGCACCGGCGCGGCCACGCAGCCTATATTGGCTACTTCCGTAAAGGAATAAGTTTAAGTATTTATGGGTTGTACTCACTGCAATAATGATATTTGTCAAAAATGGTTTCATATATATCAAGATTTACGACACTATGTACATGTTATTATTGACAAGCGCGTTAAAGGGTTAAATGTAAAAGACATTTCGATTAGACATTTATACGTATACAATGATACTTTGCATGTCCTTATTTTGGAAACCACGTTTAAAGCAAACAGAGTATTTTTTCGTATAGTTTCATGTGATTCTTAAAATAGAAGCAACCACTTATTACAGCGATTTAAAAATTATCTTAAAAAAAAACTTTCTTATTCTTTTACATATATAACATATATTGCATAAGCATGCTAGGATTACAAACAGTCAAAAATATAAATATATATGTAATTTCCTCTTAACAACTATTTTAAAAGAAAATATTCGGTCTCAATTCTTAGAATACACATATAATATATAAATTCTAATAATACGTAATATCAGAAAATATACATACATACAAGATAAATATGTATCAATGCTGGGATACTTTAAGACCTATGTCTAGACACCTTTATTTATTTTAGTTTTTATATAAAATAAATATAACGCGAATTAAAATCAAAGCTGAAAATATAATACAAAGAAAAATATTTTTATCTTTGATTCTTTGATTTTAATTCGCGTTATAACTTATTTAAGGGGGTATAACACCTTTGAGCATGAAATTTAACCTTTTTTTTCACGATTTTTTTTAACATATAAGGAATAGAGCAATCGAAAATCGGCTTTAAGGGGTCTTTTTATTATACATTAAAGATGTAAAAAAAATTTTTTTTGTATATAAAATTATTCGTATATAAAATATACACCCTGTCAAAAGAGGCCGTGTGCGTCCAGCTGGTGTACACGATTTCGGCTGACTGGTATGACCTAGAACAGAAATCCAAAAAAATTCTTAATCTGTGATAGATTGGCTATGGAGGTACATAGCCGTTTTTAAATTGGATTGTTAGTTTTTTTTTGGGAACCAATTTTATACACGATTTTTCAGTGTAAATTTGGACACTTTTGTTTAAATTAGTGTCAATTTCGCAAAAATCAGTATTTTTCAAAAATTCTATGTACCTTCATAGCCAATCTATCACAGATTTGACGTATATTTTTTCTATTTTAGTATATTTTATTCTTTACCGGCGTGATCATATTTATGGTTATATCACCAACTCTAGTCAAATTTGTGACTTTGCTCTGATATTTTCAGTTTATAGCAACGGTTAAATGAGAAAAAACCTTAAGGAATAATTAATTTTAATGTATGCTAATTTTTACATACTAAATCATTCATATATTTGTCACTAGTAACAATAGTTGTTTTTGTGACTTCAAATTACTGCAAGAACCTCGACTTTTTGTTGTCGTTGTCGTTGTCGTTTTGTTGTCGTTGAAGTCGACTTCCCGTCAACTTTTAACGTCGATAAAATAAACCGCCACGTACATACGTCTGGAGTTTGATTGTGTATCTTGAAACGAGGTAAAAATTACAAAAGTGAACAGATTTTACTACATTTTGATAAATAAAATCGTAGATATGGTAATGAATTTCCTCACTTTTATAATTTTTATCTCATTTCAAGATACACAATCGACCCCCTGCTATCGGAAGTATCGGAGGAAGTCAACGGGAAGACAATGATGACGAGACTGTGAATGACGACGACGACGACGATGTTTCGTGGCGGTGGTCGATAGCGCGGCGCTTTACGACGTCTCATCGTGTCCTGTCTCGCGGCACGTAGGTATCTACTAACGTTTGATTTGGGATTGGAAATTTGACATTGAGACAAAAGAGAATAAATATAGCTCAGACTTTCAAGTTCTTTCAAGTTCAGACGAGTTGTAGGATATTGTAGAATGTTGTTTTTACTCGTAATAAGTTGTAGCTCTACTTGGTTCCATTTTCGGTTTGTCTGCAAGAATTGTCAAAGCAAGTAGGTTTTGTAGAAAGTTGTACTTTCTACGATAAATTTCAACAATTTGCGACGGGAGCTAGGCACTGTAGAAATTCGTGACTTCTCGTAGAATTCATGTAGTATCTATCTATCTATCTAGAAAAATTATGAGAAACTACGCTCTAATTAGTTTTGACTTTTCTTTCAAGTTCAACAAAGTTGTAATAGATTATTATTGTAATTCGTAGAAAGTTGCAGTTTTAACTAAAGATTACAAGAAAGTATGCCTATTATGGAGTAATTTTCCACAATCGGTTCAAGTCCGTAAGAGTTGTCAAAAGTAGTAGTTTTTCTTAAAAAGTCGTACTTTCTATTACAACTACAATGTGAATGCCTCCAGGTAGTGAATGTTTGGTGGAGACTAGTAACTGTAAAAATTCATAATTTGTGGTACAATCTTGTAGTATTTATGAGAAGTTACGAGAAATTACGCTCTAATTAGTTTACTTTTCTTTCAAGTTCAACAGAATTGCAGATTATTGTTGTAATTCGTAGAAAGTTACAGTTTTAACTAAAGATTACAAGAAAGTATGCCTGTCGAGTATTTTTCACAATCGGTTCAAGTCTGTAAGAGTTGTCAAAAGTAGTAGTTTTCCTTAGAAATTTATATTTGTTATGCTAAATTACAACTGTGAATGCCTTCAAGTAGTAAATTTTTGGTGGAGGCTAGTAATTGTAAAAATTCATAATTTGTGGTACAATCTTGTAGTATTTATAAGGAGTTACGAAAAACTACATCCTGGTTAGCTCTCTTAAGTTCAATAAAGTTTTAGAATGTTGCAGTGAGTTGTATACAAAGTTGTAGCTTCTATAAAAATTTACGAATATCTTGCCTCCCAGGTAGCAAGGTGACGTTAATATGACGTCAATAATTCGTCATTTTTTGGGTACGACGTCATTTTACCAACTTAAGACGTATAAATGTCGTGACTTTTTTGACGAAATAATAACTAATCGTAGAATGACCTCATTATAACGTACCCTTGACGTCATTTAGACTAATAAAAAATGTTAGTTAACTGACTTTAACACGACATACCTGAGACGTCAGACTTTAGACTAATAAAAGACGTTAGTTGACTGACTTTAACACGACGTATCTGGTTCGTCAGTTTGTAGACCAGTACCCAACCCAAGGAGCAAAGTGACGTCAGAAGACGACATCGACATAATGACGTCTATTTTTAGTCATTTTTGGTCTATGACGTCGGCAACTAATAATGGACGTTTATAAGACAATGATAACTATTTCATGCAGTGTTATAGCTATCAAGAAGATATCATTACAAGATTTTTGAACACTTTAAAGATGTACTTGTTATAGACAAGTACAGTTACTAAGGAAGCATCAGGGTCAGAAGATCGTCACTGTTCACTGGATCATCGAAGTCAAGCAACACGGGCGCGGTACTGTACTAGGATGGGTGACCGCCTTGAGAAAGCGGGGCTATATGCACATGATACGTAAAGAAACAGTTAAAAAAGCGTTTTTTTTTCATAGATAAAGAAGAAAAACGGTTTTTTATAAACGTTTATCAAGTGGACATTTTAACATTTTAATTTCATAAAAAATAATGTAGATTAAAAAGTTGTCGTCAAATAGACGACATTTTATGGTCAGTCTTGTGACTGCCATTCCAAGATGACGTCCAAATGTTCAAAATCTGACGTACTTTTATTTCGTAACGGCGACGTCATTAATTACGTATTAGTGACGTCAATACCTGACGTCACGGAGATGAGACAAAAGTACGTCATTTTTACGGCACTTTGACGTCATTTCATAACGTCGCAATCGTCAGAACATGACCAAAAAATGACGTTAAACAGACGTCACTTTGCTACCTGGGCTTACTTGTTTCTATTTTTGGTCAAAGTCAGAAACGGTTGTTAAACGTCGTACTTTTTTTAGAAACTTACCCAAGGAGCACAAAAAGTCAAGATGATGTCATTGTGACGTCAAAATGATGGGAAAAAGTCAGAGTTTGATCACTGCACTATCATGAGTCCAAAATGACTGTACAGTGACTCGTCATAAAATCATTACATGACGATATTTTGACTTTCAGGGTTTTTATATTTATTTTCAAAAATATAATTTGTTCAATCATTAGTTTCACAAATTGTTCTGAAAAAGAATATGTTTCAGTGAATTTCTTTAGAAGCATCGCTACAAACGGTTTTTTAAATTTCTGAGGGGAGATTGCCTGGCACTTAATTAAAAATTAAAATTATTATGTGTGTGTGTGTGTGTGTGTGTGTGTGTGTGTGTGTGTGTGTGTGTGTGTGTGTGTTGCGCGTGCACGCGCGCGTGTGTGTGTGTGTAATATATACTGATTTCACTTTATGAAATCTTTATTCATCGAAAATTTTACTTACTTGAATTGATTAATACCGGCTGCAGACCAGCGACACGCGATATCCAATGAGCGTATAGCTTCGCCAAGAAACCTCTATGTACAGCTCATTCTATGTATATCGCGTGTCGCGTGTCGGGTGACGGGTGTCGGTTTCTCGAGAAAGCTGTATATTCGCTCATTCTACATCACGTGTCGCTTTTGGTCTGTACCCGGCATAAGGCCCGGTCTACAATGAGTGTTGTAAGTCGTAAGTCGTAAGAATTGGCCTATCACAGTTCATTATTCTTCGACCGCAAGGAGAATAATGGACTGTGATTGGTCAATTCTTACGACTCACGACTTACAACACCCATTGTAGACCGGGCATTAACTTTGCTGCGCCGTGCTAGATAGACTAGCACGCGGTGCTTCCGTCGTTATTTCTAGGCTCGCACCATTTACCGGCTTGTACTCGCCTGAACGTGCTGCGACTAAAAATTGTAATACGTGGCATTGATAAGTGTTTATAGTCGAATATTCTACTAATATTGTTGTTAACAATCTATAGTGACCATCATGGCTGAGAAACATGTAAGTATTTACTGACGATGAGTATATAATAACCATATTTTTAACCTGTGTTGTACAGGTTATGGAATCACAACAAATTTAACATTAGTTGCTTTCCATTTACACTCAAGTGATCTGAGTCACTCAGTTACGTGAGTATTTTATACTCAGGTAAGATATGTCATTTTGTATTTACCTGCTTATTTTGTTAACAAAGCTATCGCATAATAATACAGATCCATAGCCTCACTTTTAATGTTTAACTCTATTAGATTTATTAAAGCACATGGTCTCGATTGTGGATAAAAACTCAGTTGAATCTCACTTGCCAGCATGCAAAAAGAACGTGCATTTAACTGAGTTATGACGTCACAAGTGAGAATTATCTGAGTTTTGATGTAAATGGAAAACAACTATTATCTCAACTTGTATATAAGAAAACACGAAAATTTGTCGGCCTAACTGGCAATAATTTTAATATCAATCACAACAATACTTAATGACGTTGTGGCGGCTTTTAATAACTATCACCCTCGGCTCAAATTCACGTATGAACTGGAGAAGAACAATGGTTTGAGTTTCTTAGATACTATGGTTTTTAGATATGATAATCGCTTAGTTACAAACTGGTATCGAAAACCAACGTTTTCGGGCCGTTACATCAATTTCTTCTCCAGCCATCCGTTGAAATATTGAAATTAGCGGCAACTTCAAATTAAGATTACGATTTATCGTTAGCTTTTTCCCAGGTGCATCAGACCCGCCATCCGTTGAAATATAAGATCAATACCATCATTAGCCTAGTTGACCACGCAATACTCTTGTCAGATGAGCAGTTTCATGCCGAAAACATTAACTTGGTAAAATCGATTTTATTGAACAACTGTTTCCCAGACGTGTTAATTAATAAACATATTCAAAAACGACTTGAGGAAATTAAAAAGCGGTCGAACAACGATGACAGTGGTAACAACGATGATAGAGGATATAACATCCCAGATTTAAAAAGTTATGTGCCCATTCCCTATTTAAAAAATTTTAGTGAAGGCTTGCGAAGGACCTTTAGCAATTACGGCGTAAGCACCCTATACACCGTACCTAAAAAATTAGATACATTAATTAAAAAAGAAAAGGACAGACTCGAGAATAAGAAATGCACTGACGTGGTTTACATGCTTGAGTGCTCGGATTGTAGTGCCTGTTATATTGGTCAGACCAAAAGACACTTGGAGACCCGTGTAAAAGAACATAGTGCTGACATTAACAGGCGTTCCAACCAGCACTCAGTCGTTAGTAAGCATAGAATGGATTTCGACCACAACTTTAAATGGCAAGACGTTAAAATTTTACATAGGGAACAAAACCTCAAAAAACGGGAAATTTCGGAAATGTTGTTCATTAAAAAACATACAGACGCTATTAACTCACAAAAAGACACTGAAAATCTACCATTAGTCTATGACCGTATTATATCTTCGCTTTAGACTTTACCTTCTATACAATTCACGGTAGTTTGCGTTTGTTTATTATGAATTTACCATTCGTTCTCCGAGCTTTACACGGCATGGTCATGTCTCTAGTGTTTGTACTTTTACATCTCCTGACCGCATATTTTTAACGATGACAATTTGATTTATAACTTGACGCGCAATTATTGTAAGTTTTTATACTTTTACCATTATTTATTAATTTCTGTGTAATATCGGTAATTTGTGTTGTTGCAGCATTGCTAAATATTTGTAACTTGATAAGGACCCAAAGCAGAGGTCGAAACGTTGTTGTGATTGATATTAAAATTATTGCCAGTTAGGCCGACAAATTTTCGTGTTTTATTAATTTAGTACTGGCGAAGAATTATCGTATTGATTTTGTATATAAGAGTCTCCTGCTAGTATTATATTGTATAAAAGAACAGTTGAACTGAAATACTTTTATTTTATTATTTTTTAAATAGAAATTAAAATCACTGAAACGGAAAAGCCGAGGTAATGCGAAGGTCATGGTATCTAAGAAAGTGCGTCAATACGAATTACGAGAACGGTGTGGACTGACAAATGCTAATAGATCTGAAACTGATTTGGAATTTGATACGCATGATGAAATTGATGAAGACAGAAATAGTTATAGTAAATCCGATACTTATCGGGGGGATAGAGAAAGTGATGAGAACGCAGAAAATATTAATGCAACAATTCTGCAAGGTTCTCCAACCCAAATAATCGACGACAATAATGCGATAAGTGATGAGGAAAATACTGGAGATAGCCGTAGTAATTGCAGTGCTGACGCAAGTTCTGAACAAAATGATGATCGAGAGGAAATTGTAATTAAATGAGAACTTGGAGAATTTACAGGATTCTTTCAGTAATAGTGACTCTGAGTATAATGTTTATGTTGGCAACGTTAATCCCAATAATATACCAGTTATTGGCACGTAGCGTGACAGAGATGTTTATATTTTAAGAACACTTAAAGCGTGGGGATTACGAGGCGTAAGTAGAAAAAAAAATTAATGATTTGCTCTCTAGATTGCAACCTCTTTTCCCCATTTTACCCAAAAGTTATAAAACTCTTTTGAAAACTCCTCGAAAAGTTCCTTTGAAAGTAATTGGTACAGGAAAGATGTGGTATAAGGGTATTCAAGCTAACATACGCCAAAAATTATTTGATGCCTATATAATGGACAAAGGTGAAATAGTTGTGGATGTAAACATTGATGGGCTAAATTTATATGACAGTACGGATGGCGAGTTTTGGCCGATTCTTGGGAGTTTTAGTGACGAGGCAGATCCGTTTATCATCGGTGTCTACTATGGCAATAAAAAACCGGAGGATATAAACATGTTCTTAGAAGATTTTGTTGCGGAAACCTGTAAATGTTATATGATAGAAAACGCCAAAGGTTTTCAGGACTTTTACGCAAAACGAAATTTTGTTTCAGCTGTTGTCACTTCAAAGTCTTCGGCGGTACAGCTAGTCAAGGCTGCAACTACTGCAAGAAGTGAGCAGTAAAATCGATATACTTTTGATTAATCAAGAAAGAATCTTCCGGAAGCTATTTTCTGGAGAGCAGGCAGTAGTACGGCCCAAGAATTTGCTGCAGCTGCCCCTCCAGACTCACGAGGCATTCAACGCGTTTCAGAAGTTTCTTCAAAATGATATAAACTTTAATGCTACCGTAAGTATTGTAGTAACCTCGTATAACTAATGATTTACTTGAATAGTGATATTTCGTGTTTTACATTTTTAGGTCGATTATTTCGCTTCATTTTCTCGCGCAGATACAGAAAAATCTGCTGTTGGAAAATTGCTAGCAAAAATCATATCAAACAAACTTGCGCGTATTCTTAATTGGACAGGATCGGGTATGATCAAATTAGGCATTGAAGGCACCCCGCTCCACGAAGCACTTCAGTGTAAGTTGCACTCTGATTGAACAAACGTACATATATATATATATATATATATATATATATGGGCCAGTTTCACCAACGTCGATTAACTGTAACCTTCGATTAAACTCACTCTTCATCTCTTTCTAACTGTCCCCCTAGAAAGAGACGAAGAGTGAGTTTAATCGAAGGTTACAGTTAATCGGAGATGGTGAAACCGGCCCTATACATCTGATTGGCAATAACTTCCCCAGATAGCCAAATGCAGAGAGTTTGCTGCCATGTTGCCAACAAGCAGCTTGTCGTTAATGCAACTAATTTTGACAAACTCGGGACAAGGTGAGACAGCATTATGCTTGTCGGGTTGAACTCATATGAATAATATTTCTATTAACAGCAAATTGATTGCAACGTGACAGCATCAATTTGTGAGGGATTTGTGACAATTTCATATTGTCAACACTTCGTTAGCAACGATATACAATTAAAAAACTTCATAGCTTGACGACATATACACAATAACGGATGGAAATCATTATATATGTGTTGTTGCCGTCACGTTTGCATCATGATGCTCAAGATGGAACGATGAATCATTCATTGCTGTCATGTTGCTGACATGTTGCAGACAACATAACGTACCAATATTGCGGACCGTTTGCTCTTGAAATTGCGTCAACTGATTGCATATATAAGCAGTCATGTAGCTGTATTTGTAACGTGTTCTACTTCGATGTCAGCAAATTTACAGCAAATATGTGAAAACACATGCAATGCATTAGTTTGCTCAATATGCTATATCACGCTTGGCTATCTGGGTCATTGAGTTGTTTTGGTATTTCCAGGCGCTATTTTGAAAAATTTTCCGCAAAGCGATCTTCAAGCTGCCACAGGCAGTATGAAGAGATGGTTTCACACAAGTAGCCAAAGAAAAGTATAAGGGACCTAAGTAATTAGGTATTACCCCTTTTGGGGTAATAATCGGGAATGATACCTCAGAGAAACGTCTGGCCGGACACGCGGCCTTCGTGCATATATTAAATATTGTATTAGAACGAATGGCAATAATGGAACGGTGCATACTAACGATGTTTATAACCGAGGGTGCGCGCCACCATAACTCGTTATCCGCGCTTCATGCGTTTCTTTTGTGGAATTTTTCAAAGCGCGGCTGTAATTGCAAATACTTGCACAGTGTTAAAGTCACTGACCGACGACACCCAATCAGACTCGAGATTCTGTGCTTTTAACATTTTACTTCAAAATATTGATATACTATAATTTCTTACAAGAAAATATATTATCCAGTTTATTAAGTAACTTCGCTACTTTATAATTTATGTCCCTTTATAACTTTATAAGTTTTTATAACGTTTTTTAGTACCATCTGTTCTCGCTGAATTTCTTTCACACATTCCCTGATTTTAAACCATGCCGTAGAACAGTCTAATATCTTTCAACAAATATTGTACAATATATATAAGTTAAAAATTATAATATTATATTTTATGTCAAATATTATACAGTGTTGTATTATGGTACATGTACATCACAGTCACTCAAAATATAATAAATAATTTAAAAATAAACTAGTTTTTAATATATTCTTAAATATAAGTATCTTATTAATTATATATAATATGTACGAAAAAAATCACGAGAAAAGTCAAGAAGACGTTGTTTTGACGTCATTATGACGTCACGAAATCGTTCTTGCCAGGAACCATAATGACGTCATCATTACTTAAACATGACTTAAATATGACTTTTAAAAGATGTCATTTTGACGTCATTTTGACTTATGTGTTCTCCTTGTAATTTCTATGAAAAGTTACAACAAATGACTCCGTCCATCTTTTCGTTTCCCATTTTTATGTTCGAACTATGTCATAGAAACTAGTAGTTTAATTAGCATAGATACTTATAATTTAAATGAGAAACTGCAACTAACTATTTTTTCTTATAGAAGGTTATAGCTTATTTTAGATAGCTGTATAAATTTTTTACAAGAAAACTACAACTTGTTAAAATATGAGTGAGTTGTAAATTTCGGATACTTTATTGTAGACAGTCATAATTTTTTGTCGGAATGACATACCTTCTCATAGATTTTTTTCCGCCAGGGTTGGATGGACTACTTGTATCAATATTTTCCTGACAAAAAGAATGTAACACTCTTTTTATACATACTAGAACACTACAAGCGCGCGCTACGCGCGTGCCATTTAGCTTTTTTTCTATATCATTACACAAAACAACATTTGCAACGCTATTGCTCTTTAATAATAACGCATTAAGAAAAATTTAACGGTATATACATAACAACATGACTTTCAAATGACTTTGTACAGAAAAATCTTTATTTAAATTAATTTCATGTTTTTTGCAACGATATAAATACACTTTTAATAATTAATTAAAAGCCTCGAAAAAAAATACGTACAATTTTTATATACAAAATTTTTAACATGCCTATTATCTCTTTGATTACGAAAGTAAATTCTTAACTCCCCCCGGCCTCGCCCCTCTCTCTCTCTCTCTCTCTCTCTCTCTCTCTCTCTCTCCCTTGTTCTCTATGTTTCTTTCTTTTTCTTTCTTTCTGTCTCTCTCGACTCTTCTTCTTTTTCTCTTAGTTGTCATCTTTAACTTGGTCATATCCCAATCATGGAGAACGAAGAAATTACGAACACACACGTTATCACTATCTTCATCGTAGACGAGTTACGCACAATATAAGTTTAATTATTATTTTAAGGTTTACCTGCCTCTCTTCCTCTCTCTTCCTTTTTTCTCTTTTTCTCTCTTTCTTTTTCTGTCTTCTTCTTTTTCTCTTGTTCATCTTTAACTTTGCAATATCTAATCGCAAAGAATTAAGGAATTACAAACAAACACGCCATCATCATCTGCATCATATACTACGTTTACGCGAGCGTTACTTCTGTAGTAACTTACGATATATCACTCGTTTACGCGGAATAAATTATCGTAAGTTACTACAAAATCCCGTTTACGCGAAGGAATTATCGTAAGTTACTACAGAAGTAACGCTGGCGTAAACGTAGTAATAGACGAGTAACGCACAATATAAGTTTAATTATTATTTTAAGCTTACTTGCCTCTCTTTCTCTTTTTCTCTCTTTCTTTCTCTGTCTCCTTCTTTTCCTCTTTTGTTCATCTTTAACTTTGCAATATTTAATCACGAAGAATAACAAAATTACGAACGAACACGCTATCATCATCTTTATCGTAGACGAGTTATGCACAATATGTTTAATTATTATTTTAAGGCTTACCTTCCTCTCTCTCTCTCTCTCTCTCCTCTTTCTCTTTTTTTCTTCATTTCTCTTTTTCTCCGTCTCCTTCTTTTCCTCTTGTTTATTATCTTTAACTTTGTACACAAAACATCTAATCACAAAGAATACAAAAATTACGAACAAACACGTTATCATCATCTTCATCGCACACGAGTTACACACAATATATGTTTAATTATTTTAAGGCTTACCTCCCTCTCTCTCTCTTTCCCTCTCTCTCTCTCTCTCTCTCTCTCTTTTTTTCTCTCTTTTTCTCTTTCTTTCTCTGTCTCCTTCTTTTCCTCTTGTTCATCATCTTTAACTTTGTAACATCTAATCACAAAGAATAAAAAAATTACGGACGAACACGCATCTTCATCGTAAACGAGTTACGCCCAATATAAGTTTAATTATTATTTTAAGGCTTACCTCTCTCTTTTATCTCTCACTTTTTCTCTCTGTCTTCTTCTCTTTCTTTCTCTGTCTTTTTTGACTTTTTTCAATTTGCGAACTGAACGCACTATCTACACTGAGCGCATACGTACGTATAATATGCTGTCGTCTCTTTTCAATAATTCTCAAACGTCATCTCAGATTTCAAGATTGCCGGCCATGCATATATTAAATATTTTTCTCTCTTTATATACGTATCTTTATGTAACTTTATACAGTAGTAACCTACTCACTATCGTTGTGTGCACAAAACATTTGTACATGAAACATATCGTTAGCAACATTCATGAAAACCGTTAATAACTGAAATAAAAATATAACACAAAGTATCTTATGTAAAATAATAAAATATTAAAAATAATATAAAAAATTATAATAAAAACATTATATAGAATTTATCTGAAACTTATCTGAAATTTTTCGATAACGACCGTTCACAGACGCGCGCTGCGCGCGCGCTATTTAGTTTTTTAAATTTTATACTTTTTATTATAATTTAACTTTTTACTACTATTACTTAATTTTTACTACGTCACACTATTATACTCACACGACATTACGCATTACGCTAACGTTCAAACTGTCAAAACGTTCACACTCCGCGATGACAGCCCCTCACGAGATGTAGCAAGCCACGGCGCGACGGCAATCAATCGAGAGACTGATTTTACCCAATGCTTTAAATCTCGTATTTGAAAAACAATCTTGATACATCCAAAAGGAAAAAAATAAAAAAGAATTAAAATTCTTTTATTTATTCTTTTAAATACCTTTCCTTCCTTCCTTCCTTCTTTCTTTCGTTATTATTTCTCTTCCTTTTTTTACCCAATGCTTTAAATCTCGTTACGTTCTCGTTACGTAGATCCATGTATAAGAAATAACCTTATACATACAGTCATCGTAATACATTTGTACAAAGAGTAAAAACGAAAACCACTTACTGAAAATAAAAAATAACACAAAGTATCATTTCTAAAAAATTAAGAATAAAGATTATAATAAAAATGATTTATAAAACTTATCTGAGAAACAATCTTGATACATCCAAAAGGAAAAAAGAAGTCTCTGTTAATATGTTAACCCTCTTCTACGTAACTGACAAATGTCAAAATACCACCGTTCGCGACAGCCACGAATTGAAGTGACTGGTATCAAAATCAAGATCGAGTTTCGAGACAACCAATCAGCATCGCGGAAAAGAGGCAATTTAACAATAAACTATCCATGCCTTTTTTAGAAAGGGAACAAACTATATAGATAATTAAATACACTTTACCAAATAATTAAGGGATCAAGTAAAATTGTTCAAAAAATTAGCAAACTTTAAACAATAATATAAATAATAAAAATAGAATTTTATAATGGCATTACAAAGAAATACATCACAATAAATAAAAATATATTACATGACAAAGTAGTCTTTGGTGTCGGAACTTTCAATTTGTTCACTATAGCTATCAAAAATATGGTCACAATATGTACACGTTTTTTGATGATATCTAATTAGAGAAACATTTAACCCTTAAATGCCACCCGGGGTCCAGCGGACCCCAGACCCTTTAGAATGATATATTTTCAAATGTTCCCGCCAAATATGGAGCTCATATTTATTTATTTATTATTTATTATTTTTTTGATTTTGGAGCCAACATTTTAACTGTTGGCGATCTTAATTTTTTATATTATGTTGAAATTGAAATTTTAACAATATAAGTATTTTATTCTCTTTTCTAAGCCTTGAACAACATTGAAAATAATTTTTATAACTAAATATCAAAAAATCAATAAGTAAGGAGACATTTTTCATGCTGGGGTCTTTTAGACCCCATGTGTCATTTACGAGATTCTTGAGAGGTGTGGCATTTAAGGGTTAAAACACATTACTAATTTGTTCCAAGTGTGCTTTATAAATGCAACTTCTTTGCACCAAGCCTGGTTTATTTATTATATTGATATCGAAAAAAAAATTTCAATATTAATATTTTATAAACTATTGCGCATTGGACAGAGTTACTGTATCTTGTATTAGTGAATGGAATGTACTGTAACATATTAAAATTTTAGCAAAATTTAAGGGGTCGAAGGTTGGGTCCCCTTGTAAGAATATGTGCAGCAGTTTTGTCTTTCAAACGTCGTTACGAATTTCACAAACATTCCTTATTCTATTTTCTTTAAGAAAAAAATAAGTAAATATATTTCAAATTTTTATATTATGCTTATAGCTATTTAAATAATTGAAATATTATACCTGGTTTCGTAAGAAACCGTTGATCTTCAGTAGATTTTGGAATATCTATTTTGGGAGAGTCATCACGTTAAAGCCTTTTCAAATAACTTACACAATAATAGATCTTTATATCTAAACTAGCACAAAGACGGCACAGTATTGCTTTTCACTTATATCCACTTTCTTTTGTTTGGAAATACATCTTATTTATTAGAACGTCAAAGAGTGAATGTGATTCCTCGCACATAAACATATTCGAATTAGGTTTTGTATAGTAAATCAAATAACTGTCATACACTGCGAGATTGATTTACTTTAATTATATTTTCTAGCTCTAATTTCTTTGTCTTTTCTCCTTTTAATGCTCATTGTCAGATACACTGCTTTATTCTAAATAGATAGAAAATAAAAAAATAGGCGATTAAAATGAATATTCCACGTATTCGTCAATTTAGTGCAACGGATACAATTAGCTTCCCCGTTGGGTTTTCAACCTTCTGGGTAATAGGCCAATAACGCGTTCAAGATCGTATTCATGGGTTATAGTCGGCGAAACGCGATGTGATATTATAGCACTCTAAAAAATAAACAATAGGCTTTGCAAGATGTGCGCACACATGGAATGAACGCGAAATATTTAACAATTTAACATAATAAAGTAAATGTCAAATATTTTATTTAATGCATCACATGATAATTACTAATAAGCGGTTGATATGACACAGTTCTCTGTTGTCATATATCCCTCGATCCTGCAATTCATATAATATGTATACATAATCTGAAATTAATTGAAAAATTATATCTTGATAGTTATCGTAAATTCTTATTCCCGTTTAACAAAACAGAATACCATGAAAGATTGTTTCTCTAAAAAGCTGTTATTTCGATGGAAATTTTGATAGTTAATCAATTCATTGAACATACTAATCAAGTTACTAATTATCCATTGAAATGAACTGTGTTGCACTGACCAACAGAACAGCATGCAACATGTTGCCTGCAGGCTCGAGTCAATGTATAGAAAATATTTACATTTTTTACGTAGAAAAAATAAATAATATAGATAATATCACAGCCCTACAAAAAAAAATTTTTTTTCTGTCCGGCGGACCGGACTAGTCAATTCTTACGTATTTTGGGTCGCTGAATCCGAATCCGAGGTCAGAATTCAAAAGCTGGTTCGTGTTTTTTTTCTAATCTCAAAAAACATACTTTTTGCTTCCTCATGGAGGAAGCTTTGTTTTCGTAAATTCGTATATGAACCTTTGATTGCGTATAAAGTTGGATCTAGTCAACCAAATTTAAAAAAATTATATATGAAATAGGGGTAGAAGAAACCAAAGAAAAGATTGGTTTTTTAGTTTTTTCTGCCAATATGTTCATATTGTTGTAAAACGTCGAAATATCGCCTAAAAAAAAATGTCGGTATGTATGTATGTGTGTGTGTATGTCTGTGCCAAATTTACCGAAATTTCTATAACTCCAGAACTAATCAACCAAATCTTAACCAGATATATATGAAATAGGGGTAGAAAAGACTGAAGATTATAATAGAATTATTAAAAATTGTTAATAATAAAGGGGTTACCAATTTTTGTTAAAAAAAACAACCAAGTTTACTGAAATTTCTATAACTCAAGAACTAATCAACCAAATTTTAAAAAATTATATATGAAATAGGGGTAGAAAAGACTGAAGAATATAATATAATTATTACAAATTGTTAATAATAAAGGGATTACCGATTTTTGTTAAAAAAAGAAACAACCAAGTTTACTGAAATTTTTATATAAAAATTGTTATATAAAAAATAATAAAGGGGTTACTTCCTCTATGAGGAAGCCAAAAAAAAAATACTAATAATTACTTCTACTTGCACACTTAAGAACTATGAGGAAGCAATGTGCAAGTTTCTACTTGCACACTTAAAAACTATATGAAAGCAATGTGTAAGTTTCTACTTTTTAGTACATTTTGAGCCGTAATGAAAAAGCGCGAGCTAGTTTCGAAATTCTGACCGTGGATTCGGATTCAAAAGCTTGAATTACATAACAATTGACTAGATTTTTTAATACAAAATGGCAGATCCAATATGGCGGACCCAATATGGCGGATGTTTTTTCAAATTGATCCGATTCGCTTGAAACTTGGTACTCAGGGGTTTTTGTGGTCGCTGAGTACGAATCTGATGTCAGTTTTCCAAAATTCAAAATGGCAGATCCAGTATACCCGATGAGTTTTTGAAAATTGACCAGATTCGCCTAAAATTTGTTACTCGAGGGTTTTTGGGGTCGCTGAATACGAATCTGACGTCATATCATAACATAATCACACTGAAAATGCAGTTTTTCCCACATGACTCTGAGAAAGTACAAATCTTATATATTTGACGTCCAAGATCACAATAGTCAAAGTATATCCACCCTGGCGAAAATGAGAAGTTTCATAAACGTTTGTTTGATGTTTACGTGAGCGTTTGCGGAAGTTCGTTGAGAGTTTAGAAACGGTCAGGAGAGAGTTCGTAGAGCGGAAATTGCAACGCTGCAGCGTTTGAAAGGCGTTTGTATATAGTGTTTTTGAGAGTTTGCACAGCGTTTACATGACGTATGACGTTTGCTGAGAGTTCTTTAAAACATTTAGAGATCCTCTGTTAAGCGTTTAGGCTGCATTCGGAAACGTCACCCGGGTACACACGGGTATACTCCCTTCTCTTTCTATCTCAGAGAGTTTCTAAACTCTCAACGAACTTCCGCAAACGCTTACGTAAACATCAAACAAACGTTTATGAAACTTCTCATTTTCGCCAGGGTGGATATACTTTGACTATTGTGGTCTTGGACGTCAAATATATAAGATTTGTACTTTCTCAGAGTCATGCGGGAAAAACTGCATTTTCAGTGTGATTATGTTATGATATGACGTCAGATTCGTATTCAGCGACCCCAAAAACCCTCGAGTAACAAATTTTTGGCGAATCTGGTCAATTTTCAAAAACTCATCGGGTATACTGGATCTGCCATTTTGAATTTTGGAAAACTGACATTAGATTCGTACTTAGCGACCACAAAAACCTCTGAGTACCAAGTTTCAAACGAATCGGATCAATTTGAAAAAACATCCACCATATTGGGTCCGCCATATTGGATCTGTTATTTTGTATTAAAAAATGTAGTCAATTGTTATGTAATTCAAGCTTTTGAATCCGAATCCACGGTCAGAATTTCGAAACTAGCTCGCGCTTTTTCATTACGGCTCAAAATGTACTAAAAAAGTATGTTTTTTGAGATTAGAAAAAAAACACGAACCAACTTTTGAATTCTGACCTCGGATTCGGATTCAGCGACCCAAAATACGTAAGAATTGACTAGTCCGGTCCGCCGGACAGAAAAAAAATTTTTTTTTGTGGGGCTGTGTATTCATATAAAAAAAATAAATTGTAAAATATTTGATATTTTATTCTAATAATTTAATGAAATGTTTTACCTAGAAAAAAGATATAATATAAATATATTTGGAAAAAAATTCAGCATTAAATTTTTATTAAAAAGGGTACCCCACGTTAAGATAAGCAAAATGCCACTGTCAATGAAACGGAAAAATGACTTTGGATTTGCATAAGTACACTAAAAAAAGAATTTTCTACGATTTTTCCGACCATCCATACCCCCTCCTTTTCCTAGTGGCACCAAAAAACCGCTTTTTTTGAAAATTAGTTTTTTTCTCCGGTTCCTTCATGTTAAAAATTTTGAAAAAATTTGAGAATATAGCTTATAAAAAGTACTTAGCACACAATTTTTTTGAGCTTTAGGCGCGTTGAATACCTAACCTAAAAAAATAAAATAAATATTTGAATCAATTTTTTTCTAATTTCTTTGATAGTTGCAGGTCTAATTACTCTAGAAAATTGTATATTTTAGTGTTCTCCCAAGCAGCAAAGCAGGGCATCTTGACCAAATCAAAATCAGATTGCCCTAATTAAGTGAAGAATTACCAACTTTCGACATAAAAAATGTCTTAAAAGTCAAATAGCGTTTAAAGTGTTGTGTACAGGTCGAAAATTACGTAGTTTAAACCTACAAAATGCCTTCAAAGTTCAGTGACTTTAAAATTATACATTAGGTTATAAATGACCAAACTTTGATCAAAGATGTGTCTTCAAAGTCGATTCAACTTATAAGTTAAAATTAGAGTCCTGTTTGAAGGAAATGTGACCTGGTTGTATTACTTAATTTCAATCTCATAGGCGATATGACTTTAATTGGTCAGAATTACCTAATTTTTACCATATATAAGTCCTATATGTTTGACTTGACTAATAGGGAATATTTTAGGCGCGAAATAGACTTCGCATTTCTCTATATATCGATCCAGCGATCTCGACTTCATAGTCAATCTAACTTATAAATAGGGAAATCGGACTTATTAGTCAAAATGCCTTATTGATCGACAAGATGACCTCAAAGTCAACGACTTTGAAGTAAAAATGCCCCGATCAAGGAAATCTGCCCTCAAAGTTTGGTATTTGGTTTTCACAGTAGGGGAATTCGACCTACAGGTCGAAATTCAGACGAAAACGTTAAATCGGCCATTATTATGAGAACTAGTATGTCCGCCATGATACGCCAAAACGCTTTCTAAAATTAGGCATTATAAAATAAATTATATTATATCTCTCGGAGTGACTAAGAATTGAAAAAAAATCTATTTCACGATACTTTTCACGTAGGTGCGAGATTAAAATATTTTTATTGTGCTAAATGCAAAACTTATTATTGCTAAATAATTAACGATTAATTATTAATTGCTTAAATTATTTATTTTCGACATCGCGTTGCTTTTAACGAAGTAAAATAAAATTCTGTACAGAAAATTTTCTTTCGCACTTATATTTCTGTCACATGTCACACGATATTCAGTTTCAAAACCGACGTAGTGGTGGACTCTGTTAATATTTTATTCTGAGTTTCCATGGGTGGTTGGAACCATATGCTATGACTGTAGCATAGACATCCGTCTTGGTAGAACTAATATGGAATATATATTTTTTCATGATGTGCAGCGCTGCCATCTACTAGATGTCTCAAAGACAAAGGTTAGGTCGAAGAGGGGGCACAAATTGGTCAAAATTACCAAAATATTACCGATATTCGACCTTCTGCTAGGTCCATTTCACCAAATCAGACTATGACTTATAAGGCGAAATGCCTTGCATTACCTAATTTCAACCGTAAAATTACTTCAACTTTATTCCCCACTTACCTTCTTTTGACGTCGATTCGACGTAAGTTGGGCTTGGTCGAACAGACTTTTGAACCTATCAGAAGGTCGAATAAACGTAATTTCGCCCTATTTTGCTGCTTGGGCTACATGTATTAGAATTTTTTCAGATTTTTTTGAATGGTGGGCCGTACTCAAAAATGCGAAAAACCCTATTTTTAGCCACTTTTGGGCCTTTTATGGTCCTCAAATGATTGATAGTGCCTTAACTGACTCTAAAATAAACATAATATATTACTTTTGGATATATGTTGTCAATATTTGATACATTCCGATACGTCTCATATGTTTTTGAGCATGAAATCGGTCATAACTCAACGAGAAAACCCTACTTTTTGTATAAAAGTGCCTATTTTTCGTCGATTTCTGGATTTTTGGTTATTTTATCTAAGTTTTTTTTGCATATGATTGGTAAATGTGAATATAAATATAATAAAAAATTGTACCTCTTATACATATATATTTCAAAGAAATCGTTTATTTATTCAAATATATACATTTTCATGAAAAAAAAATTAATTTTTATCATTCCATGATCGTCTCTTTAATCCTCCTCGTCACTATCTTCCTCAATTACTGGTGTTACTTCTTCGAAGTCAAACAATGTTGTAAGTATCTCAGCTGGTCGAATAATCCTTGACAATTATCTTGCATGAGACAGGTAAAAAACTATGGCGACTATATGCGAGCAACACCCTATATAGTTCTGTTACCATTAGCGCCGTTACAGCAATAACGTCTGACACCGTTGAGTTCCACACTATCAGGTTGATATTGTAAATAAGATTTGTAATATCAACCTGATATCGCCATAGTTTTTTACCTGTCTCATGCAAGATACTTGTCAAGGATTATTCGACCAGCTGAGATACTTACAACATTGTTTGACTTCGAAGAAGTAACACCAGTAATTGAGGAAGATAGTGACGAGGAGGATTAAAGAGACGATCATGGAATCATAAAAATTAATATTTTTTTCATGAAAATGTATATATTTGAATAAATGAACGATTTCTTTGAAATATATGTATAAGAGGTACAATTTTTTTTATTATATTTATATTCACATTTACCAATCATATGCAAAAAAACTTAGATAAAATAACCAAAAATCCAGAAATCGACGAAAAATAGGCACTTTTATACAAAAAGTAGGGTTTTCTCGTTGAGTTATGACCGATTTCATGCTCAAAAACATATGAGACGTATCGGAATGTATCAAATATTGACAACATATATCCAAAAGTAATATATTATGTTTATTTTAGAGTCAGTTAAGGCACTATCAATCATTTGAGGACCATAAAAGGCCCAAAAGTGGCTAAAAATAGGGTTTTTCGCATTTTTGAGTACGGCCCACCATTCCAAAAAATCTGAAAAAATTCTAATACATGTAGAACACTAAAATATACAATTTTCTAGAGTAATTAGACCTGCAACTATCAAAGAAATTAGAAAAAAATTGATTCAAATACTTATTTTATTTTTTTAGGTTAGATATTCAACGCGCCTAAAGCTCAAAAAAATTGTGTGCTAAGTACTTTTTATAAGCTATATTCTCAAATTTTTTCAAAATTTTTAACATGAAGGAACCGGAGAAAAAAAATAATTTTCGAAAAAAGCGGTTTTTTGGTGCCACTAGAAAAAGGAGGGGGATGGATGGTCGGAAAAATCGTAAAAAATTCTTTTTTTAGTGTACTTATGCAAATCCAAAGTAATTTTTCCGTTTCATTGACAGTGGCATTTTGCCTATCTTACCGTGGGGTACCCTTTAAAAATGCATTACAAAATGCGATGATATATGTAATAATGTAAATACAATAACAAGAGAGACAAAAAAATAAGAGTAAAATAACAAAAGAATAATAATAATTATATATACAAATTTTAATATTTAATGTTAATCACACCCATAGCCTTGTAGTATTTCAATTTATAATATACGTATGGAATACAGAGAGTAAATTACAAACCATCCTTCACATTCCAAAATATTTTTAATTAGCGTAATGTCACAATATTTCTATTTACATTCTAATCTCACTATTAACTAGCATTTTTTAAAAATATTATTTCCTGCAGCCTGTTGCATCAACAGTCTCTAAAAGGAAAAATCGTATTTCGGTTAATGTCGAACAAAAAATAATGCTTCTTTCTTCAAAAATATGTATTTATTAATGCATTACCTTGAATGGTGGCACAGCATCCACCAGTTGCAATCCCAGGCTTCTACCAAGAACAACGGGTGCTGTGGTGTATTGATAGAACCGACAGAGTCCATCGATGGCGAACATCATTGGTACGTTGTGACGTTGCCTGGATGTCTCATACTTTCGCAAATAGTGGATATCATTGAGATGACTGCCGTTCACGACGGCCTCGGCGAGGATCTGCGTCAGCTCCGTCACGTCGCCGAAACCTAAATTCACACCTTGACCCGCCAAAGGATGAACTCGATGCGCAGCGTCCCTTTAAAAACACACGAAGATCAATGAAAGATTAAATGAATATTAATGTATTAAATTTGTTGTATTATACGATAAATTGTTTCTAATAAAATCTCAATATAACAATTTCGCTTTAAAGACGAATTGTAATGACGAATAGAATTTTTCTTGTGACGATTATCGTTGAGATTTGTTTCGGGTCTTTATTTGAGATTTTTGTTCAGATTTCCATCAACCGATATAATTCTTATGATCAGAAATTTTCTTACCCAACCAACACCGTGCCCGGCTGGACGTAAGACGAGGCATGGCCGAAACCCAAGGGAAACGCTGCCCGTGATCGCTCGACGATCGCCGCCACGGAGGGCGGCATTTGCCTGGACGCGTTGGTCTTCAAGGCGAGTCTCGAGAGCAGCCAGTGGAATCCATACATCCCGGTCTCAACGATGCTGCTCTTCGGATAGGTCCGCCACAACGCTTCGTTTATTTTGTCGACAAACTCCTCCTCCGAGACTTTCATCAGTTCCTTCGCCTTCTCACTCGTTATACTCCATACGAGCGAACTGATAGAATCTGTCAACTATTAGAGAATTTGAATTGTTATTATGATAAATCAATTCATTAATCCTCGTTCTTCCTCGGAGGGGGGGGGGGGGATCGCGTTCAATTAAATTACTTAAAGTATTCGACTTCATGCACATCCATTTTGCATATCTTATTATAAATTATTCTTGAAAGACGCTGAAGATAACACGGAATAATATTCCCTTTTTTTATTTTATTTCATTGATTTTGTTATGTCCCCGCAAGATTTTCCAAGCGTTCAGACGCTCTTTAGGCTTTGATATTGTTCACGCGAAGAGACGAATAAGTACAAAGACTGATAAGTTACCGGAAGCAATGCGATGGGTCCTGTTGGGAGGAATCTCTGCCAAGCGACAATGTTCTCCGTGGGCTGAAATCAATTAACGACTAGTATTATAACTTAGCAGCTCATAGATAATTTCTGGAATATGAGAAACCGCCGTATCTCTTATTTCTATTCTGTGCCTGTGTATTACATTACATATTTTCAAGAGAAATATTACCTCAGACAGCTTGAGAGTCGCGACAATGCCCGATTGATTGTATTGCCAGTTAAGATAAATCACCCCCATCGCCTTTCTCACCAGCGAGTTAACACCATCGGCGCCCACCTGGAACACATCCAGCGCTTTATTTATGCTTGACAGTAACCGCGTCTTAAAAGTAAAATTATAAACGTTGTTATAAGGAAGATTATTGGATTAGCACGAGGATAGCGCGGATAATGCGCGTTGCGACAGACGAGCGCGAAGATTTACAAACATGTACGAAAATAACGTCAGTGCTGTTCCAGATTTCAGCGGAGATGTCGGAGATCGTCTGCGTCGAATGGTTAACGTCTTATACTTGTTTCCCGTCGTAAACGCTACTTCGTTTATACACAAATCTGCAGATATTATCCGCAAAAAGTGCTATTTACATTCTGATATAACAGTCAAATATGTTAGAAAACCTCACAAAAGCTTGCACAAAACCTCGTAGTTATTTAAAACAAATTATATTACTAATCCTTATTATTAAAGAAAACGTTAATTTATTTTCCAAATTATATTTATTTTTAATGTTATTTTTTTTTCTTTAGTTTGTGTGTGTGTGTGTGTGTGTGTGTGTGTGTGTGTGTGTGTTCATGTGTTTTTTCCTTTAAGTTTTTCTTGCAAATTGAAGTAGATGCAAGTCTTTAACAGATGTCTTTAACATATGTCTATGTTGATCAATCATAATAAATAGACTGTTATAAAACATATTCTCTCGAGTCTTTCATTAATTAAAAATTAATTATAAGAGGAAGGAAATACACGTGAACGACGATTTCGTTGAATGATATCGGTTGATGGACCGACCGAATTCCACTGAATGTGTTTACGCATGGAATGACCGGAGTTGATTGATAAAACAATTATTTCCGCCGGGACAGTAGGGAAAGAGTCTGCGGTCGGGGATTTTCTTCTTCTCCTTCTTCGTCGTTGAAACATGCCGGATACGCGAGGAACGAGAGAGAACCGCGAAAGATTAATGGAAGCTAAATATATAACTGTTTTATAAACACATGTGGGTATCTTGAGATATACAGAGAGCCGGAATAGTCGACTAAGTGTTCAGTATTAGCGAACAAGAGCGAGCGATAGATACGCATTAGAAAGTCATCCATTCTACAATGTCAAGAGAATTGCTCATCAAACGACCGGTCTAACGATATGTTTCCCGTTATTCGCCGTTAATCATCATCGCAAAGTTAATACTTGGATGAAAAAATCATCGTCGTATTGTCTAGTGATAAATGTATTATTGTACGCGTGGAAGTGTGCTGCGAGAATGATATTGAGCTAACCGAGAGAAGAAACTTTCCACCCTTTGTACGAATCGCTACGCGATTATAGTATCTATTGTTATATATCGGGACTGAGGTTTTTAATAAACAGACCACGGATTAACTAACAAACAAATATGTATTTGGAAGATAAGATGTGAGTGACTGTGCGGCTGCCGGGTAACTGCGGCTCGAGTCGCGTCGTGAGGAAATCAACAAGATTGGGAGCAATTCGGAGTAGTCACACGCACACTGCGTGGCTATAGGGCATACATAAATACTGCCGAGCATCTCGAGACATTACAATTATAGTGCCCATTCATGTGGCTCAGATAATTTCTTTAAGAATCCAAAGGAGGACATAATTATGTCAATTCTCGGTAAGAAGAATTTCTTCGAAAGACTCTCCGGCAATCGTTTGACGCGAGAGACACTGAGAATGGAAGCTGCCAACAACGGAACACCGTCTATTGTGATCAGCAACCAAGTCAGTGAAAGAAATAATGATCGATTATCGATGATCTTCTGACGTTTCCTTAACACTTGTACTGAATTTAGGAAGAACGCGAGGACATTTGGATGAGTGAGATCGACGGTGGCAGCATCTCCTCCGAGAACAGCTCGGATTCTGTTACCTGCCATATACCAACGACACCGATGACACAGGAGCAACCTTGGAGCAAGAAGGAAGTTGAAGCGGCACTATCGAATCTTCCAGGGGGCGAAGTCGCCCTCTCCCTGATCCCTTCTCTTCAAGATGACGCTCTACAAAAGGCTTTAGAGGAATTCAAATGCTTGACTCTCAACGAAACTGTGGATTGTAGGCATCGCAAGATCTCGTTGCCTACGTTTGCAAATGGGTACCTAATGACAACAACGAAAATTTAGTCTTACATCAGGTGTAAAAGTGAGGAATAAAAATAAGCTTATCCGTGCAGGTTTATGCGAAAAGCTCTATTAGATAGTGAAAACGGAGCAGCGGCTGCCGCAACTCCAGGTCGGCTACTTGCAGAATGGCCGGACACGTGTCTATTGATTTCTAGCTGGTTGGGTCACGTGGAGATCGCGAGGGTTTTGCTGGACAAAAGCGCACCAGTTTCCACATGTGATTGCGATGGAAGGTATATATAATAGTTATAATTTGCGATAATCAGATATTATTATTGAGAATTTATTAACAAGGGACATTAGTGCTGCTCTTTACCGATTTTGATGAAACTTGCAGGAGTTGTAGGAAATACTATGTAGTAAATATTTGTAAAGTCGTTTTTTCTTAATGGGCCCTAGGAGCTGAGTTATAAACAATTATAGGTGGATCTTTCCACTGTGTATCCATATTAAGCCGCTTAACTTCTATCCTCGCGATTGAAATGAAACTTTGAAATAATTTAAGCATACTTCAGAATTATTTAAAACTAGTCAGATTTGCTGCAAAATTGCCAGGAGCAGCAGAATTCGGATTCACTGTTAAGGACGTTCTCCGGTCCTTATACTAGAGAAAATCGATTTTCTTTAGATTTTCTTGAAACTGTGAATATACGTTAATTTAGGTGTGCTTTATGCGTGGTATAAATTTCAGTACCTCTTCCGGTATAAAAAATAAAGATACTGAGCCTCAAAGTTTCAACTTTTACTAATGAAAAGGTTTTTCAGGCCAAACGGTAAGAGATACGAGGTTGGCCAAGAGGACCAAAGTTGTTCCTCTCGTCGAGTTCTATAAGGAAAAAATGCCAAAATTAAAAAAAAATTAAATTTTAAAATTTTTTTTGGTAAAAATTGAAACTTTGAGGCCCAGTATCTTGATTTTTTATACCGGAAGAGGTACTGAAATTTATACCACGCATAAAGCACATCTAAATTAACGTATATTCACAGTTTCAAGAAAATCTAAAGAAAATCGATTTTCTCTAGTATAAGGACCGGAGAACGTCCTTAAGGGCTTGGTGGATCTGCCATCCAAACTGTGAAAAGTGCTACTGTTTCAAGTACTGTTTGCTTGAAACATTGCACATAAACTGTGTATAAATCGTTTAAAAAAATTTGTTACTTATAATTATTATCTAATCAGCAATCAAATAAAACTACGAATAAATTAATTTATAGATAATAAATAAGTGAGAAAAGTAGCAAAACTGCATTTAGCCGCTGCTAGTTGCTGCAAACGGGCAATTTTGTAGAAACATTCAGAAACATTACCCATAGAAATACATGCAAACGTAATTATTAGTTTAGATGGCAGACTCCACCAAGCCACCAATATTTTGAATTCTGGTGTTTCTGGCAATATTGCAGCAAATCTGATTAGCTTTAAATGATCCTGAAGCATGCTTAAATTTCCCAAGGTTTCATTTCAATCGAGAGGGTAGAAGGTAAGCGGCTTAATATAAATACGCAGCGGAAAGATCCACCTATAATTGTTTATAACTCGGCTCCCATTCAGAAAAACGGCTTTACAGATATTCATTACATAGTATCTCCTACAACTCCTACAAGTTTGATCAAAATCCGCGGAGAGCAGCGCGTAGTGTCCTCTTGTAAATATCTCGAAAATTACCTGATTCTATCATATCTAACTATGACATACCTTGACTAGAACTAATCAAGCAAGCCTGCAACTTCAACTGATTTTCGAAAAATGACGTTTTTACAACCTAGAACGCCGTTACATCTGGCAGCTTGCGCCGCGTCTGTAAAACTCGTGGAGGAATTACTGAAGCACGGCGCCGATCCGCGCAAATGGGACCTCGGGAAGAAATGCACCCCGTTGCATTGCGCCGCAGCGGCGGGTTGCGTTGCTACCGTCAAATGCTTGATCAAATCGGGTGCGAACGTGGACGCCGGATTGTCCGGCAAAAGCCCGCTTCACTATGCTGTGTTAAACAACGCCGGAGATTGTGTCGAGGCTCTACTGCAAGCAGGTGCTTGTCCCAATAATCCACAGGTGCACCTTTATCACGACCGTGTCAAGCACGAATTTGGTGGGGAAGTAATGCCTAAACAGAAATTCTTAAAGTGAAATTTTATCGAGATAATTGTATGCGGAAAGTAATGGATCATAAGATGTTTAACGTCACATTAATGAGCAATAATAAAATTCTACGAATCAAAATTTTCCCACTAAAGTAACGCGTCTCTTCAAGATTCGGGAGCGAATATATCTTCGATGAATTAATATGATTCGTTGGCAGGTTTACACAGAGACACCTTTGCATGTGGCGGCTAGTTTGGGCAACGTGCATTGTACCAAACTGTTATTGAGTCATGGGGCAGATGTGAGAGTGCAACTGGGTGTCGCGAGGTCAACACCTCTACACCTGGCAGCCGAAGAGGGAAGTGTAGAGTGCACCAGGTTGTTGTTGAATGCTGGTGCGGCCTGGGAAGCAAAAAATTCGCGCGGTCAGACGGCAATGCACCTAGCAGCGCTTGCTCAATCTGTAGAAACGTTAGATGCATTAATAAATGCCGGGGCGAAAGTCAACGCAGAGGATGACGACGGGCGAACTCCTCTACATGCTGCAGTTGCAAAAGCTCTAAGGAGCGGGGAACTGGTCAGAACTTTAATACAGGTTCGCAATTTAATTGAAAATTTTCCTTGAACAAAAAATAATCCTAATATTATTTTAAATTTGCGTCAATAAAAAAGATTAAATAAATTATATTCTAATAAAAGAGTTTTGTAAAAGAAATAGACAATAATAATTAAAAGTAACAACACGAAAATAATAGAAGTTTTCTTCCTTCAAAAGGCAGGTGCCTCGGTCAACAAGGCGGACAAGTTCGGCTACACGCCGTTGCACATCGCGGCCCTGAATGAGAGTTCGCCCACGGTGATGATGCTGCTGGCGAAGGGTGCTGATGTGACGGCGCGCACCAAGGGCGGCGTTTCTGCCCTTAGCTTTATTATACGTCGCACTCCGGATGTATTGCCGCGCTTTGTGGCGCGCTTTGATCAGGCGATCTCGTTGCACGATCATGAATTGGGCGATGTGGACTGTGAGCTACGGCTGGACTTCCGACCGTTGGTGCCAGGCGGTCGCGGCGAGACGGATTTGATGCTCTGCCTGGTGGAGGTTGGTCAGGGTCATGTGCTGAAGCACCCGTTGTGCGAGAGCTTTCTCTATCTCAAGTGGCTGCGTATCCGCAAATTCTTCCTGCTCAGCTTGATGTTTCACTCGATCTTCGTCGCCCTCTTTACCGGGTATATCGGAGCAACGTATCTTTGGCAAGTAAAACGGCTCAGTAATGTTCTCCTCTGGCCGGTGCTGATATTCACCTGCGTGCTCGCCTGCAAGGAACTCTTTCAAGTCGCCCACGGTATCTGCTCATACGCAAGACGCTGGGAGAACTGGCTACAGTGGAGCGTGATCATGGCTTCTGGCATCATCCTGATTCCGTCGGTATATACTTGGCAGCATCACGTTGCTGCCCTGGGTGTCCTGCTGGTCTGGATCGAGTTGATGATGGTGGTCGGTCGCTTTCCCATGTTCGGTATCTACGTACAGATGTTCACCCAAGTGTCCATCAACTTCTTCAAGTTTCTTGCAGCCTACGTTTGCCTCATAGTCGGCTTCTCTCTCGGCTTTAGCGTGCTGCACAAAAATTATAAATCCTTCGCCGATCCATTGATCAGTCTACTCAAGACGGTGATTATGATGTCGGGTGAACTCGAGTTCGAGGATGTCTTCTTCGACGAAACAGCGCCGCTCAAGTATCCCGGTACGGCCCACCTGATGCTCCTCGGCTTCGTTATTCTAGTGACAGTGATTCTGACGAATCTGATGGTTGGTCTAGCCGTATCGGATATCCAAGAGCTTCGCAGATGCGCCGGACTTGATCGACTAGTACGTCGTGCCGAGCTCGTGGCTCATCTCGAGAATATGCTGTTCTCCAAACTTTTGGATCACGCTCCGGCACGCAGGATAATACGGGCGTGTAGAAGAGGCGCTCTGCTATTACATCCACCGTATCACTGCGCCTTGCACATTCGGCCGAACGATCCGCGCGAAAAACGTTTACCACGAGATCTTATCCGAGCGATATATCGCCTGGTCAGCGAGAGGAAAACGCGGCGAGCGACGTTCAGAGGCGGCGTGCCACCACTGTCGCGAAATGCAAATGCGTCCACAGCAGATTCGAGTCACGCGAGGCTCAGCAGGATGTACAGCAACGAGAGCCAGCAGCAGCTGAACGAGCTGGCAGTCGAGTTGAAAAGATGCTCGTACAACATCAGCACAAGGCTGGACAGCTTGACCGATAAGGTGGAGAGTATCGCAAGGGACTTGGGCATGTCGACGCACTTACATTAATGTTGCCTAATTATTGTCTTATCGAGCATTTCGAATTGTTAAAAGAAATAAGTGAAAAAACCATGAGAACTAGCGATTCAAAAAAGAAGCACGAACTTGAGGTGAAAGAGATATAAATTATCAGAGCCTAATAATAATTTAATAGAGATATGACTCTAACGAGCCGCATATTTTCAACGACAATCTACATACACATATCTATTTCGAAAATTGTATAAAAATCCAATGTAGTTTTATTTAATCCTCACCAGTAACCTGGTCCTGTATTGCTCCCCAGATTGCAGCTGTACAGTGACAAACTCCATGGATGTCTTTGGAAGTTTTATATTGGCAACCTTAGAATCGTAAATTACAGTAACATTTTCCATTTCAGAAAGCTGCTTGTTGACCGCGTGCAACAGTAGGTCATTCTCGACTATATAAGCTAGATTATTGTTCAACAAATCCTCGTCGAACGTTATCATAGCATCGGAACATGCTTCCCACACCTATTGTAAAAAAAATTATATCTAGATGTCATAGATTCTCTAATTTTATAAAACAGAACCATATAAACTACACAAAAATCAGAACCCTAAAGATTACATTTTAACTACAGCATTTTAATCATAATTGACTATTAGCTAAGTAATGTATCAAGATCAACCGTTATAAGTAGAAATTATCTTTATATTATTAATGCAAACTTAGTAACTTAACGATGTAATTAATTCTAAAATAGCAAAGAAGGAATGTAAAGGATTACCTGCATTCTTCTTACTGGAGAACAGCGGATTGCCTCTATGTGTTTCCATGCTCCTATACTGGATAATAAGATACGAGTTTGCTGATTCAATGCAACAACTCGATTGGAGTATTGCTCCTGCGGTGTGTATTCCTGTTTAGTGTTACCCTCCAAAAGTAAGATCTTTTTATTCGCTAGTCTTTGATTATTTGCTGAAACAAACAAACATATACTTGCCTCATATATCTTAGATGCAGAAAGCATAACAAAACCATAGATAAAACGCAGACCTTCAGTTTTAAAGGATATATATTCCAAGTTCTTTTTGTCTCACAGAATACTTTAAAATAATTGCAACAATTAAAATAATTCCATTAATTAATAATTGCTAATGGCAATTTTGATACATGTGGTATTAGAATATTTGTTTGTTGTTTTAACAGGTAATTATTTTTGGAAGAAAAGTGGAAATTATTTTAAATATCTATAAGTTTGTTAAGAAATGTAATAAAATTCTTGAGAGGTCTTTAATTGAAAAAGAAGACAGCTTTGTGTCCTAATTTTATCACTAAAATTTAGTTTTAAAAATTTTTCTTTTAATTAGACTTCTTAAATAGTTTTCTTAAATTTCTTTGAACAACCTGATAGACTTCTGTCAGTGGTTCTCACATTTTTTCTTGACCATCTGCTATACACAAACTGATAGTGTTGATAAAAAGCTAACCTATGGCGCATGCCAACGTCGTGCCAACCATGCCGCCTCCGGCGACGACGACATCGTAGGTCTCCTCATTTTTCGCGGTATTCGAGTAGCTCCTTCTCGAGACCGCAATCGCGCTGGGAATAACACGCTCGCAATTCCGCGATAACGACGCGAGAATTAATCGGCATGTCGACATCGTCTCCATGAGAGTCGCCATTGCACTGACGTCACTGACGAGTGCAGCCTGTGCAGCGAAGTGAGCGAAGCGGGTGTAGAAACGCCCGACACGATCGAGAATTCGAGAAGAAGGAGAAAATGAAAACTGCGCCTCCGTGTTTCGCAAAATACGCAAAACACAGGCCGATTTATCGCTCAATTACTCTGTTCGATACGCATTATCATTTAGTCTTATTGTGACGCCATTCTGTATTCAGAAATTGTAGAAGAAGCAGAAAAGTTAAAGTCAAACTTATCTAATATATGAACTTGTGCATATATCGAAGCACAATTAATGCATTTTCGATAGAATTAGCGCTTTTAGGCCAGTCATATTAGACATCGAATCGTCCAATTAATCTTCCCAGGTTGCAATCACCATGAATCGCTTTGATTTGAGGTGCTATAATAAGTGGGATTTATTTTGCTTCGCAAAATTAACGCGCAATAAAAAGTTATTAACAATATTATCAACAAAAAACACGATTTTTTTTATTTTTTCTCAAATATCTCGAAAACTAAGCAAGATAGGGTAACTAACTATACATACCTTTTTTGTAGAGCGTAAAATTATCTACAATAATGATCTGAACAACATTTATCATCAAGTCAGTCGTTTAGTTTGCACGCGCCGTCAAAGTCCGAGACTCGGATCCCGAAAACCCTCGATTTCATCGTTTTTTTGAAGTTGCGCCGGTGATTTTTTTCCGTCATTTAAAATGGAATTAAAAATCCCCAAAAAATCACACATTATCTGAGAATACTTTTCATGATGCAACCGATTTTTTAGAGCTATGTAAGCAAAAAATTTTGATTTTTTGGAATAGTCTTAGTTTTTCGCTGTTTTCAGGCCTTAGAATTTATTTGAGACAAATTTTATCGTATGCATCTTGTTGTGGACGAAATTTGCAACAAAAAAGGACCCTTGTATTTTTTTCGTACGACAAACGCTGATTTTTTTATTGACGCGCAAAGTTATCCAATATTGCGCTCAGGTCGGATAACGCTTAACTTTGCGCGTCAATAAAAAAATCAACGTTCATCGTACGAAAAAAATACAAGGGTCCTTTTTTGTTACAAATTTTGTCCAAAACAAGATGCATATGATAAAATTTGTCTCAAATGAATTCTAAGGCCTGAAAACAGCGAAAAACTAAGACTAATCCAAAAAGTTAAAATTTTTTGCTTACATAGCTACAAACTAAAGAAAAAGAGTCTAAAAAATCGGTTGCATCATGAAAAGTATTCTCAGATGATGTGTGATTTTTTGGGGATTTTTAATTCCATTTTAAATGACGGAAAAAAATCACCGGCACAACATCAAAAAAACGATGAAATCGAGAGTTTTTGGGATCCGAGTCTCGGAGTTTGACGGCGCGTGCAAACTAAACGACTAGACTTGACGATCAATGTCGTTCGTGTCCTGAGCTTATTAAATAACTTTAAAAATGTTTTAAAAATCTGAAAAAATTTATAGAGCATGTTTGAACCTTATAGAATACGAAATAATACTTTAGAACAATAAAACAAATTTTAAATAACTGTTTAAATTTAACCATAGAGATATAAGAATAGAGTGCGCGAGTCATATGCTAGCACGTAAGAGACTGCGATATAGGAATAGAAAAAGAACGCTGCATATGGGCCCCTTCTGTCTTTGTCTATGCGCGCATGCGAGACAAAGACAGAAGGAGCCCATATGCAGCGTTCTCTTTCTCTATTCCTCTATCGTTGTTTCAGCTCGCTTGCGCACTCTATTCTTATATCTCTATGAATTTAACAAATAAATTCGGAAAAGTCGTTAAAAAAACGTAAACATTTAAAAAAAATCATATCTCTGGTTGAAATTGATGTAGAATAAAATTTTTTTTTAAATAGAAGCTGAAGAGTTGTTCTTTTTAAGAAAAAAATTACGTCAATCTTGTATTATTGAAAAATAGTATTTTTTTTACAATTAAAAAATGCGTATTTTTGATGTCGTTATAGATTCATGAAAAAAAGGAATAAAAATAAGATAATCATGTGATATTTGTTTTAAATTGCGTATTTATAGAAAATATTATAAAAGAGCAGTGAAAGTATTATAAAAGTTTATATTTTTATATTTTATGATTAATAATATTAACAATCCCGGCATACACATAAGCGATGTTCCTCACATATGGGTCTTAATTGTCTTATATATTTAATTTTAACACTTATGTATCTAACTTCTTTTGATGTAAGTTTTAAGACCCTATTATACATTTGGCACACGTAGCACCTGTGTGCATGGGTCATTCGTGTCCGTTCGAGATTTGTAATCTCCAGTACTCGAATCGCGGTTGTATCAACGGAATCTAACCAAGTTTTTTCCTGAAGTGGCTCTTCACTTGAAGTTTTTTTTCAGCTACTACAAATGGCACCACCTCTGCTGAGTTTCAAGATATTACAGGTAATAAATTTTGGCCGGACATAAATGACCCATGGACAGAGGCTGAGGGTTAATCCTCTTTTAATAATCCGGGCCTGCATGCAATATATACGCGGTGTAATAGCGGAGATTTGAGGGTATAAATTTCGCCGGATCATCGAGATTTCACCGCCCGCACGACATACACCTGCAATTAAACGCCCAAGTAGGATATATAATTATATATGTTTAACTGCACCAAAACAGCACGCATGTCAAAAGACATCGTAAAGACATCTTTAAGATGTTTTCAGACATGGTACGTATGTCTAAAACGTGTCTTAAATATGTCTTTTTATAGTTATGCGTTCTGTCTGGGAAAATTCATAATGAGTTGAAACTCATGATATCAGTGATGAATAAAATCGTGATAACATCATCATAATGTCATTATGAATTTTATGTTTTACCTGGGCGAGATTCGTGCTCGAAAGAAAATGTCGGTAGATACGACGATCTTCCCCACAGGTACGACGGTAACGTTCATATTTCTGACGAATCGATCGAATTATTTTGCGCGCCATTTATTTCCACGGGACTGGTCGCAGGGCGTTAGCACTTCCTCGCGAGCTTCACCATGACGACGGCGACGCCAGGTCGGCGATGCCAGGTCGCATTGATCCCCTTTAGTAAGTACGGTAACGGCCATCAACAAAGCAACCAACGCCGTTTGCATCCCGTTTCTGGGACTCGGATCTCGGAGCAATAAACCTCCGCTACGGAGTCGACCTGGAATCACATTCGGCTGATCGCTCGGATGAAGGTGATTTATAGTAACGACCCGGATAGCTGCACAAATCTGTCGAGAACATATTTTTAAAGTGTCTATATACTACAAATTTTGTCGATAGAATGTCAATATAATAGAAATATAATAGAAATATATAATAGAATCCTGTTATTAACAGGATATAATGGCTGATTGACTGCAGAAACTGAACCCAGAATCTGTCGTTTTATAACATTTAATTGTATTCCACTTAAATGATGTTTACGAAATGGCAAATTTTGTTCGGTTTCTGCCGATAATTTGCTGTTAGCTAATGTCAGATTCTGCCGGTATAAAACACGAGTTTAATATGCAGATATATGGGCAAATCTGCTGCCAATCTGTTGTCACATCTGCGGGCAGTTTATTGCTTATTGTGCGATCGAGGAGGAAGCCCCATGAAGAATCCGATAGAAAAACTTCTAAGAATTCGGTAGACCTTCGAAATGGACTTGGAAAAGTGTCTTTTAATTTTGATGACGATTAGAACATAATATGTTTGCGAAAGATACATTTGTAGGTAGAGCTTAAATACACATTAATCATGCTATCCTAAATGCTCCGTAATTTTAGGGCCTTTGACTATAGCAAGACCTGCAGTGATTGACTAAAGATTTGGTCATTTGGTAATTAGAAAAGTCAGTAGAATTTATGTTCCTCTCTTACAGTTTAACGTTTGCTATCTCTGGTAATAGTAATTTTTAGATATCCTGTACATCTGCGGCATATCTTACGTACTGTGTAATTATAATCTTATACTGTAATTATATACATATAGGTAGCAGTTGTACAATTCTATTGTATAATTTGATTACGTTATGATCCTATCTTTGATAATATTTACATGTCATTACAGGTTTTAAATAGCTTTCCAGTCTGTTGAATTAATAATTATTTTTCATCAATTAAATGCCGAAAAGGAAAAAGGATAGATGAATATATTAGCAGTTACAAAATATCTATTGTAGATTGTAGCTGATGTATCTTTTTATTTATCAATGAATATTATGCGTACTTAATTAGCAGCAAATTTATTAATACTCAAAAGCATATTTATTCTCAATAAGAAACTTATTTTTCGCTCGTTTGAAACAAAGGCTATAATGAGGAGTAAGACCAATATACGAGCATTAATAGATGTTACGGCAAATTCATATTATATCTAATTTTATATGTATTATTGTAATATATATGTGTAAATTGGAATATATATGTGTTACAATAATACATATAAAATTAGATATAATATGAATTTGCCGTAACATCTATTAATGCTCGTATATTGGTCTTACTCCTCATTATAGCCCATATTTATTCTATCACAAATTATTTATATGTTACATTATTTGCACGTATTACATCATATTTCGTAATAAATCAGTGAACCATGACGGAGCACAGAGGCACATCTTTCTTCCATTCGTGCGTGAAGATGCCGGTGGATCCTTGTAGCCGGCAACCAACCCCTTCTTACGAACGTCCTCGACTGTCGTCCGGGAGCCAAAGATCAGAGAAGGTGAAGAAAATCAACTTTGCCGAGGGCGAAACCGTCGAAAACTCGGAGTCGTCAAGTCCACGCGACACCTTGGAGAACTTTCTGGACTTTCTGAAGAGCATACCTGATTACGGGCAGGTGCACCATTTGTCGAACGAGCAGTTTAAGCAGAAGGTCGAGTACCTGAGGAGGAAACAGCGGCTGCTTCTGCAAAATCTGAGGAACTCACTGGATGACGCGGAGGAGCCGCCGTCGAGTTTGTCGATCGCGAGAAACGAGAGCTCGAAGTCAAAGAACGTCAAGCCGAACGTTCTCGTCGACGATCTCAAGCTGAACGGCAAGAAGTGTTACCTCGAGGAATCTAGAACTAGCAGTCCGATCCTGTTCCCATCCGGCAGTTTCGCCAGTCTCGCCGAGGATCAAGATCTGCTAACGTACAGGTAATATATTCTCAGACAGCCAAGTCTGTCGAAAGCAGATCTTGCCAAGTATCTGCTACAAATTTTGTCGGCAGAAAGATTACAAATTTATTGATGCCGGTTCTGATATATCACATGATGTCGGCAGAAGAACGCCAACAGAAGTTATAACAGAGGCTTCTAAAACATAATCAGACAGCAGATTGGCGGCAGAAATCGAGCAGAGATTCTATTCTAGAACCGTTCAGGCTTTGCGCGGTTTCTACCGCCAATCTGCTGTCTGATATATTTCAGTAAACTCTGTCGGCAGAACATAAGCTGAATACGGACGCAGTTGATGTCAGTTTGCTGACATGTCTGTTACCAATCTGTCGACAGACTGCCATGTATCATTTTGATTACTTTAATTAATTATCAGACGATAATAGAGGAAGAGATCAGGCAGCTGATAAGAAAGAATCTCTCAATTTACAAATACAGTGGAGAAATGATATATAATTATATCTGTCTTTTGCCATCTCTCGCTGCTATTTACGCTTCAATGTTGATTCCAGATGCAGAGACAAAGACAAAGAGACGAAGACAATACGCAATAAGGAGATCCTCGCGGCCAATAAGAGTTGGAGCACGTGGAGTGAGTCGAAGAGCGATGACAGCGTGAATAGCGATAGTGAAGACAGCATTGAAACGAAGAGTTTACCGCCGAATAGCTCGAAAGAGTGGCATCCCACGGTGCCTAAGCCATTTAGTTTCACGCTGAGGTAAACATCCGAACCGCGAAGTTTCTTGCGTGCATTTAAAAATAACTGCTTAATGGATGCGTCTTTCTTTATGTATTAGTTTTCTTCGAGTATTAGCATAAAAATGTATTCGTTTCTATTATTAATCTAATCTTGACAAACATTCAGCCAGCATTTCTTTTATCGGATGAGAATCAACTTTACTAATAAAGGATTAAATTATTTTTTTTCCTTTTAGCTTCATAAAATGTCTTGAAATATCTTTATGCTTTTATGCTATAATACATTGCATATATTTTTTTCTGTAGAACGTTACATATCCTGTTTTAGAGAAGAAGTGGAAAAATATATGACAGAAATAGAGACAGTCGAGTGTGCAAATGAGGATAATGGAAAGAAGAGTCCCTCGAAAAAACGGCGAGTCAGACCGATTCCTATCACGTCCAAGATACCGCTCTACGATAAACTAATGGCCGAGAAAGAGGAAAGGTCGGCTACGTAACGCTTTCGTATTTATAGATAGATGCGTAACACTATATATCTTTTAATTTCCCGGATTTAATATCGTATCTCCAATTCTGAAAGTTTATAACTATATTTTTATATATTATTTAATTTTCTTTATTTTAATTCTTAAGCAATTAAGTTAAATCTAATTATTTAGAGATCTACGAAATTAATATTTCAATGTGATGCGCGTTTTTTATTTCCAGAAGTCGCATCGTGCGCGAGGAGAGTGCGCTGAACCTGCTGTCGCAGGTGCGGCCGTTTAAGCTGGTGTGCGACCGCCGTGCCTGGCGATCCATGGCGAGGTCCAGTCCTGAGCTTTGCTCGAGCAAGAGCGGCTCTTCGCGTTTCAAGGCTAAACCGGTGCCGAGAAACCTGTTCGGCACCGAGGTTTACGACCGTATGCTCGAGGACGAATACTATAGGTCAGCCTCTCGCTATTAAAATTGTCCCATCCTGTGCACATTTTATTTTAGAAAAAATTTTAAATAAAAAATTAAATTTGTATACGCGTTTAATATATTTATATCATATCTTGCTCTTTCTCTTTCTTTCTTGGTGCCAATGAAAACGGCAAAATCGCACCGTTGTTCATATCGAATGTCCGGAAAATACTGACATTTCTCTCGGTTAAACACTGTCAACTGTCTTCGAATTGCAAATGGATAAAAATTTTGGGGAATTAAATCTTATTGTTAGTTTAATTATCTTATAGCTCATTCTGTATATGTGTGAAGGTTTATATATGAGCAACTAAAATTGCCTTGCAATTCGAAAAGATGAGTTTGATTATTAGAACCTGAAGGCACTTAGGCGATTTAACAAGATTACCTAAAGACTTTACGAAATCGAGAATTAAAACCAATTAGATTCAGCGTAAGGATTTACGCGCGCGGTTCCAGGCAGCTAAGGAAAAGGGTGAGGGCCGCCGAGTTGCTGAAGTCGTCTTCCTTACCGCCGTCGATGGCGAGGCGTGAACGTGTCAAGTCTGCGTGTGCACATTTGCAGGACGTGGAGCCCAACAAAGATGAGGACGAGTTTGTCACCCCGGCAATAACGTCTGAGAGAACCAGGTCCGCAATGACATCCATATTGTCCTCGCGCGGGAACAATCTGGCCGCGATTCTGAGATGTCAGGCCTCACGGTACGGCCTAATAATTTACCCATTATTTATATTCCCAAAAGATTGATTTTAGGAATTCAACCGAGGAAACAAATTGTTTTCAGACATAAAAATCGATTATGAACCATCCTTGTTTTTTATAAACCATTATAGTTTCATGAATTAAAAGGGAGAAAATAAATAAAAGGATATTATTCTTTGGGGCCAATGTTAAAGACTAAATTTTCACAGAATACCAATTTAAGATTTAATTTTTTCTAAACACAACGAATTCTCCCTAAAGCTTTAATTAGAAATAAATTCACATGCGTAACAATAAAAAAACTCATTGCAGAGAGAAACTGGAGCGCGAGATACGGGAGCGGATGGAGGAGAAGCGACGGGAACAGATACTGAAGTTCAGAGAGACACTGATTGGTCGGAAACCTGCGTGGAAGGCCTTGAGATCGGCCGCGAGGTACGCACTGGAACTGTAAATCTAAATGTTCGTCGATTTTCACGATCGAATATTGATCTAATGTCGTGAAAACAAGGCACGAGCACGATAGAGACCTGGACATGCGGACGTCCCTTCGTCGCGACGAGGCACGGGAACAGGCCGAACGTCATCGATTGCAGATGGAAATGATGCTGGACCGCGTGACGCAAATACCGAACCTCTTTGAGCGGCATTCTCAGGTACTGTGAGTTCCTTATAGTTATTTGCGTGCGTCAACATTACAAGATAACTACAGGATATTAGATAATTTTTTCAAGGAAGAATTAATTAAATATATTTATCAATGATTGCCTTCTCTGTGACAATTCAAATAGATAGCACCGTGTCCAAAATCGAGACATAAGACGTCATTAAGATGTCTTTTTGTCGTCATTTTATAAGACGTCTAAAAGATGTCTTTAAGACGTCATATGTCCCAATTTTGGATATACGTGCTGTCTGGGAAGTAAACGTATTTTAATATTTTATTTGTGCATTTTACCCATTAACATATAAAGTGGATAAAATTAAGATATTGTAAATTCTTTAGAATATGTTCTAATCTAAGAAAGTATCGTATAAACTACGCGCGCTTTATACATGAACTTTGCAGAGCTTTCAATCGCTCGTGAAGGCGCAACAGAAGGCTTCTCCGAAAAGCGCTCATGCCCGAAAGAAGAAGAAGAAAAAGAAGAAACAGCAGCAATCGAAAAGGTCCACGTCAAGTAGCTTGGATTCGTATCTGAGCTTCGCTAGCAACTCTAGACCGAATTCCGGATCATTAACCAGTTCTTCCGGTACTCCGATCTTAAGCCAATCATCGTCGAAGTCGTCGGGTGATTTCTCCGATAAATCCGCAGCCAAGTCGGAGGCCTCGACGTTGAAGAGGAAGGCCGATCGCGGGCCGCTGAAGGTGTCGATCAACGAGACGGCGGAACTGATTGAGGATCGTAACGAGAAATTGTCCAGTAGCGACGAACGATCTCGCAGTGATAACGTCACTGCCGAAGAATGAATTGAACCGATAATTCTAATTATCGTGAAATTATTCTGAATATCAGGTTCCTACGTTTGACTAATTATATTATGATTAGATATTACGACAATTAGCTAAGCTTTGATTAGCTAACCAAGACGCAGTTTGAAAATATTTGAAGAGGAAGTTTTTTATCTATTCAACTTTTATAATCACTATTTATATATTAAACTGCATTTTATATCTTTACTACTTTCATATATATAATTATTTATAAGGGTATAAGTCTAGCTAAGTTTCTGATATATTGACATTTGTCGAGAAAGAACGGTTCTGAGTTCTGAGTTAATCGAAGAATTATACGAAATTAAAGCGATTGCGATATATTCCGGGAAGTCCAGTGTTATCGCGACTGACACAAATACGTCTTGTAGAACTTAGGAAACAAACAACATCTTTTTTTTATTAAAAAAATCGTATATTATCGATATATTATAAAGAGTAAAAACAACATGATATGTTAACATGATATGTTATAAATTATAATCACGCATCGGTTTAGCACAAATATCCATTAGCAAGCAGAACGTCCGTTTCTCTCTCTCTCTCTCTCTCTCTCTCTCTCTTTCTCTCAATTTTTTCTTTTCATCGAAGATGTTATGTGTTACATGCTTATTACACATGCAATAAAGTAGCATAATCAAATTTAATTTACGTTACAATCCCGAAAGATCTCCGTCTAAATGGAATAAAGTTGTACCGGCAGTAAGATACTTTATTCTAATAAAAGGATAACTTTAAAGTTAACAATAATTATTTTTATAAATTAAAAACACGCACCAACGGTATTCACTTGTGGATCCACTTTTCTAGACGCCTAAAAATCACCTATTTCCACAAGAATTGCAAATATATTCATTTTCTGCCACTGCAATTTTACTTGTCCTGCCAATATTTCGAATTTCAATTTTATCTGTCTCTCGAATGCCTCGCGAAATTTATGTTCTCATTCTCATCTCGCGATCGATTACCGCGTTTGCGTCACTTTATCTCAAACACGTAGATTAGAAGTATTGTGAAAGACTTGCGTTCCGCAACGTTTCAGTCGCACTTTAATCTGTCATCGTGTTAAGGATCCAGTCCATGTAGTAAGCGACTTTGGTGTAGACTCCGGGGAAGCCCTCGGTGCCGCACTGTTTCAGTCCGTAACTGACCACGCCGTATTGGATGATGCGCACTGATCTGCCGTTGTATATACCACCCGCTTGAAGAGGTCCACCGCTGTCGCCCAAGCAGGAGTCCACGTTCATCTGGCCGCCGGCACACAACTGCTTGTACCAAATCTGCGTGGTCCGTTTGTATATTTCTTTACACTGGTCATTGTTCATCAGCGGCAATTTCGCCTGCAGGAGGTCCTGACTGCGCGGACCTAATTCCGTCGCGCCCCAGCCGGTCACTACAGCCTGTCAATCAGAAGAGAAATTTCGAAATAGAAGTGAATCAATCTTTATAAAAATCGAGAGATAAATCTTTGAATATCAAAACGAAGTTTTTTAGAAACGATTAGAGAATGTTTCTTGGAAAACTTTGATGGATTATAGAATCGAAGAGACATGGTTGCGAAATATTCTAATTTAAGAGAGAGAAAGAGAGGGAATATATGAGAAATGTTATTTAAATATTACTTTGCTAGTTATTGTCAAATTAGTAGTAGTAGATTTGAATACTTTGAAATAAAATAAAAATGTAACTCTCGCAAATCTGCTCGGCTACTTCTTCCGTTATTACTTCCTGACTGGAAGAATTGAATGGAAAGAATGTATATTGATTATTCTCTCACCGTTTTATGATTTAGTATCGCCGCAGTACCAAAGGGCAGACAAATGGGCTTGGCATTCCGAGGTCTGAAGTCTACAGAATCGTTCAATCTGATAAGCGCGATGTCATTTTGCAGCCTCGTTCTCGTGTAATCCGGATGGAAGTGGACGCTATCCACGCCGAAATCCTGATACTGCTCGGCACAAAAGACCTCTTGCCCATTGTTATCTCTCTCGCAATCACGTTCCTTGTTTATGTCGTGATCTCCTATTCTGACGCCTATTAATCTGAGACCTGGAGAATAACGATTCGGATTACACGAATTTATACCAATTACAAGAAACAATTAATAAACCTCCCTTGAGAACAACGTTTCTCAAATATCTTTCAAACTTTATTTTTTTATCCTTGATTCCTTTTTTATATTTAAACCAATTTTTGTTATGTTTACGGCTATATAAGTTTTCCTTACCCGCTGGAAGTGTCGTGACGCAATGAGCAGCGGTGAGGATGTAACGCGAGGAGATGACTGTGCCGCCGCAACGGAATTCCGGATTCGGTCTTCCGGTGTCGTATGCGATTAACGCCATCCATGGATACTGGAAGATTCCAGTTTTGTTGCCGCCGACCACCTTCTGCTGGTTGATAGGCCCGCACGCTACATGATCCAACAGACGTAGTTTCGGGTGATTTGTTACATCTGGTGGACCTGGATCAGTGTCTGGGGCTGTCGTCGTCGTTGTCGACGTCGTCGTTGTTGTTGCCTATTGCCAAAAAGTAATATTTAACATGAGACAGAATGGAAAAACAACACTTGAATTTAATTTTTACGAAGAAGCGAAAATTCAACTATCTTACAATTACAAACAATTTATAAGGAAATTTTATTATGTTTTACAAATGTAAAAGTAACATGCACCCTACGCATAATTGTCCAATTATTACAAACGCGCGTCCACGAAGTGATATTAAAAATCCTCAAAAATATAGGAGAATTGTGCGTAGAAATATTTTCATTGCTTTGTTCAGAAAATATATATCCTTAAGATTAAACTAAGACAGCTTTGATTGCAAGAAAATCTCTGATTTTATCGTTACGCGCGGTATAATAAAAAATTTAACAAATTTCAAATTTCAACGAATAATAAAGCTCTAACTCGATGTCCTGCTAATACAACGAGATCGGGATAAAACGGAAACTCGAGGTCACAGAAACCTGTTTCAGCATTATTTCAGAAGACGATTAAACGGTTCGCAGCGACGACGCATCCTTATGACGTACACGAATGACGACAGCATGCGATATGTATATGTATAATGTGATATATCACGTGGAAATGATAAAAAGTCATCCGAAACGCATTAATCTCGATGTCCTTGATGAGAACCAATCAATCTGACAATAAATAATCTTTTGACATTTCAAAAATTTATTTACGAAACTAGCAATGAATCGGAAACAAATAGAGGAATAAAATCATTAATACAAAGTTGCTACAATAATTTAGTCGCGAAAGAAGTGTGTTTTTTTAAGCATTATAATTCCTAATTAGAATCTCTCTTTGCTTTCTAGTTTATTCTGTTTACTTTTTAATTAAATTAGCTTTAAATAAAATAAAATAAAATTCTTTCTCTTAAATTAGAGATTGTGGATTATATTACACGTTAATTAACTTTACTTGATTACTTTATTTGCTTTCAATAAATTAGTTAGTTCTAAGTTAATGTTTTTATCAATAAATTAATGTGTCTAGATCAAGTTCAATTACCTGGTTGCAACAAACCTTCGGGTCACTGCCCTCGAAGCCACATTGTGAGTTTCTAAGAGTTCGCAACGCCTCTGCCGAAAGTGGTCTTGGACCTCTCAGAATTGCTATAATCTCTGGACAATTGCGAATGTTAATGCAATCAGCACTTCCATCCGAGCACCTGTTCTCTGTAACAGTAAATCATTGTTTAATTTACTCAATCGATATTTTTAAATAGCAATTTTCTAAGGACAAAATTCACACTTTATCGAAGTTTAGAATAAATTCGGTTTAGAATGAATCGCATGACCAATTTTCAAACGTACATATGTAGAAATAATTTGGATTATCTCAAATGGAACATTCATCTGGAAAAGCATCTCGATATAAATACAAATGTATGATAAAAGTCTTATGGATGCATTAAAATGTTAATATGTCAATTAATTGTGTCAAATGTAATTTTTACGATTTAAAATAAAAGCATGAATTTTTTAAAAATTTGATCAAGCAAGGATTCGCTGTTAGAACTGACGTCTTTTTCAAATGGAAATGCTCATGCAACGAAAAACTGACGTTAGAATTGACGTCTAATGAACCACTCACGTGCATCGATTGTTGATAGAGCGAGGAAAAGGACAAGCGTCCCGATAAACATCATGTTTATTTGTGGTATCAGCATACAACTCTTCGCCAATCAATCTCGAAATTACTTTCTGGCTATTCTTCTTTCCCTCTTCTCTCTTCTCTCCCTCACGGATCAGTGCGAGCCGGGGATTTTCCTATTTCGCTCCGATGGTTCTTACCGATTAACGCGCTTCGGTAAGAGAGCTCGCACTCCGTTGAGGAATGCGATAAATCCCACTCGCGAATCGCGTCGGTCTCTCGTGACAAGTCCGCACTCAATCCGAGGTGTATCACGGGTCAGACCAAAACCGGTACTAATCGGGTGCCCGTGAGTCGCCAATCGACTAAGCTCCTTCACCACTTGCTGGGCCTATTAAATCTGTCAGTTTGGTGGGGACGATCGTCGATAATGATCCATCGGTTGCCGTGATTCGTTGCCGATTAAAGCTGAATCTGGCGATTCGTGCCTTGCGGAAATGCGCGAATTTTTATCGTTGAGAATAATTCGTTATGACGCAAATTAATAGTTCCAGGAATGTTGATATTGATGTTGTGTTTACGTACATCCGGTTCACAGAAATAATGTTATATGTCTGTATAGGGTGAATTTGTCTTTTGAATTCACGCCTCCGATAAATTTAGAATCGATCTGCAATTGGAAGATTTTTATGATTTTTATCTAGAGAACTAATTTTTATTTTGTACGTTTGTACATTATATTATTCTGTTATCTGTTTTCTTTAAAAATTTGATTTTTAATTTATTTAAAACTTTCAATGTTTAACCTTTTATTAATTACATTTTAAAAGTTTATAGATAGATCTTTCTCTTACTTTATCATTTGCGTTTGAAGAATTATGCAATAAACTTTAAACACTGGCGACACTGTACATGCATATGTTTCTCTATAAACAATTTCAAGAATCATTTCATGTTATTTCACAATTCAGTTCTGAAATCATGGAAGCTAGATAAACATGTATTTACTACTCTTGCTAAATTGATCTTAATTAACGGCGTAATTTTTTGAAAGAAACATATTTGTTTATTAAAATAAAAATAAAAAAATGACAAAATCAATCTTCTTCTAGAAAGGAAATTAATGTCGTCTATAAATAAAATTAAAATAAAGGCAAAGTGAAGTAGCAGGAATTTTTCCTAAAAGATATACGTAGAGAGGAGATATGAGGAATGAGAGGGTAAAATAAAAGGGAAAGAGGCAGAGAAAAAAACCGGTTGGATATTGGAATAATTAAAGCTTATTCTCGTTCGGAAAATGATAACTCCAAGAAGTCTCGCAAGAAAAAATCGATCGAGAATAGACGCATGACTTTTGTAATCACCGGGAGTTTCCCGAGATAACATTACTGCATGATTGAGCTCAGGCAGGAGTGTTGTCCTGTTAAAACGTGCAACTATTAGCATCGTCTACAATACACAGAGTAAGCGTGGAGTAAGGAGTAAGAGCAGGCGTAAGAGGGCTATTTTCGGTTTAAGAGAGCTGGCGTAAGGGCGTAAGCGAAATAAATTAATTTTGTTTCTCAGGAATAGAATAAATCTTTTTTTCTCAATAAACGCTGAAGATGGCTCAAAAGAAGAGCCGAAACGTTCGTCACTTTTAAATACATGTTTTCGTTTTATTTGCGCACCACGTTCCGCGCCCCTGACTCGCATTCGCCATTAAATCTCTGACACTTTCACGAGTCTAATTATATTATTGTTTATTTCTTATTCCTACTCTTATTCTTACACTTACGCTCGGCCAATCAGGACGCAACAAGCTATAATGCTTACTCCTGCCTACTCTTACTCCTTACTCCACGCTTAGGCCCGGTCTACAATAGGTGTCGTAACTGTCGTAAGTCGTTAGTCGTAAGAAATTGACCAATCACAATCGAATTTGAAGAAAATAATCAACTAATGATTGGTCAATTTCTTACGACTCACGACTTACGACAGTTACGACATCCATTGTAGACCGGGCCTTTTACTCCGTGTATTGTAGACGATACTTGTCATCGTTGACAGATGAGGAAAGTTACGACAAAATATCAGCACTTTCCTCTAAACCTACTACCGTTACCAAGGACGTCGCCCATTGCGTATCTCTTTACATATTTGTTATTCAACTCAGCAGAATCTTTAAACTTTAAACGTATCGTCATGATCTATGACCGCAACAAAATGCGAAGATTCGTTTAGGAAGTTCTTCGTAATATTGAAAAGGCATTTATTACTGTAAGGCGATTAGTACAATCAATGAGTTAATGATTAATTGGCACATCATGATTAATAATAATTAATTGATCACTGAGTTTTTGAGAATTACTCTTTTGTAAAGCTTGAGGAGGAAATTTTTGATGGTTTGTCGACTTATCTCTCAAAATAATATGAAAATTTTAAGGGGGTATTTTTGTCTAGAATGCTGTTTTTGGAGGTGATTTTTAAAATAGAATAAATTTAAAACTATTTGAGTTTTCTTTCAGAAATTTTTTACATATATTTATTATGTTGCTTTAAAAACATAATAAATTTTGTTGGAAAAAAAAGATATTTAACATGAGATTTTGTACGCTTAGGCACAATGGTGCGCTCTTGATTGGCAACCAGTGTTGCGGATGTGTACGTATCTGAAAAAAAAAAACCAAACATATTCTTAATCTGTATGAGTGTTGTGAGGGTTGGTACCAGAATTGAGTTGAAATAATTTTTTTTCTTATTTTTATAACTCGCTGAAGAGGAAAAACGTAAGAAAAATTGACAATTAACATTTAGCATGTCGTTATTTTGTAAAAAAAAATTTTCTGGCCAAATCTGGTACCAATCCTTACAACACTCACATTATAGATGAAGAATATGTTTGGTTTTTTTTTTCAGATACATACAACGTCCGCAACTCTGGTCGCCAATCAAAAGTGCACCATTGTGCCCGGGCGTACAAAACCATATGTTAAATTTCTTTTTTTTTTTTCAACAAAATTTATACATGTTTTTAAAGCAACAATAAATACGTGTAAAAAAATTCAGAAAAAAAACTCGAACAGTTTTAAATTTATTCTATTTTAAAAATTACCTCCAAAAACAGTACTCTAGACGAGAATAGAAATCTTCTCTATTCTCCCTCTTAAATTTTCTAGCACAGTTGTCTTTGAATACGCTTTTTGAAGTTGCTTGGCGTAGAGGCGTAGACTACTGTGACGTATGATGATACAACGGCGATAGGTCGAATTCCACAGTGACCTTCGCGCGTTGATAACTCCGAGGGCAAATAAAGATGGCGAATATCGAACAACATAATCATCGATCACATAATTTTGCAATCCAACAATTTGCGATTTTATACTACGTTATACTCAAAAGAGGATGGAATTATCAGGAAATTCGTTCATTTCTTTTTATTAGATAGATAAAAAATGTGTATAAGAAGTATTGTATATAATATATATATATTCCAATTGGAATATATATAATATTCCAATTTATCGATAAATGACACGTACATTTCTATAGAAATATAAATTTTATGTGACAGGCATCAAGGATTTGATTGCATTGATAAAAATAATCGCATTATAAGAACAAGGATAATAATACCTAAGGAAAATAACGCATAACTATAAAAAAGATAACAAACTTGAAAAGCATTATTTCAAATATATAAGGAAATTATTAAAATAATATTAAGATAATAGAAGAGAAAATAAATGAGCAGAATAGAGCGCCGAGGAAAAAAATTATTAATTTAATATATTTAAGAAAGAATTTTCATTTATTTTTATTAGTGTTATTAAAACTTGAAAAATATTTTTTTTAAAACTGTCGTTCTTACATGATAATATTCTTTAGGATATTGACTTCTCAATGATCCAATATCGTGAATTTTATTTTAAATTTATTGCACTTTGAATAAAACTCGCTAAAAATATCTGTAGGTATTACTATAAAAGTATAAAATATGTCATTATAAATGCAGATAAGACGAATGAGCAATTAATGTCACTTAACTATACATCTTTTCTTAGTATTATTGAGTATGTTTATGTCTTTCGTGTATATAGGAAACACAGATAAAAATATATTTATTATATAATGATGACAATCTCATCTTTTATCTCACATATCGCACTATTAGAAGAATATAGTCATAACTTAAAAAATTTTCGATTTTGAGTTAAGCCCATAAAAAGTATGCGTAAAATGTTACCGAAATGTCTTTTTTGCAAAAAGTTACTATAGTGTCACAAGTCTATATGCGAAATCTGCCGCACGGAGAAAAAGTGTCGTTATTCTTTTAAACCGGTTATATTGCTGGATGAATAGTGTTATAAGTAAATAAATACAGTGAGTGTTGCAGTATTTCTACTGGAACAATGTCACAACCTGAAAATATTTTGACTTGTGACAGTCTTCTTTTACAAAATAAGGAAATTTTTTCTGGCAAATGCACTGGGACAACAGTTTTTCAAAAACAACTGAGAATGAGATATAATGACAGACATTCAGATTATAGAAGTAGAAAAAATAGTTCTTACATTATCTCTTTTAAAACATCTTTCTCTGAGCAAAATTACAAAAAAGTACTAGTAAATAATAGGAGAAAATCAAAATCTGCCGCTGCCTATTTAGAACTACAACCAGCGTACTTTAGAAAGTTATTTATTATATTAGGAAACAAAAAGAAATCTGATATTCGGGAATTTCTCAAAGACAATCATATTCCAAAATTTTATCGTACTTTTTACGAGTTTATATTTTTATAATTCAATTAATTCAATAAATTTAATTATTTTTTAAATAATTAACAGTCTTTTTTAATAATAATAATTATTATGTTTTTTTCAGACGTTGTTTAAGTTTCGTAGTTTATTAATACTTCATTATTTTGTTACGTTTGTAATACTTCATTATTTTGTTACTTATTTTATAATACATGATCTCTTCAAAAATGTATTTTAGTTTATATTCATTCTACTTTTAAAGCCTATACAAGTTTAGTAAAAACATAACTATTGCTGCAAGAACAATGACACATCTCAAAAAACCACCCTATCAAGGGTGCTGGAAGTTTTGAATAAAAATTCTTTTCAGAATCATACCAGATTTCTGTGTTAGTTATCTCACAATTCAAAAAAATTGAATTAAATTTTTGTTTTGCCTCTCTCTTGAAAATTGTAAATTTTTTAGTTTTAACAGTATTCTTCTCGATGTGCGACATTATAACTTCGCATTTCATGCGTCGCCACAGCAATGATCAGGAGATGAAACTTTCTTCACAGATGCATGTTGTCTCCGTTTATGGCCTCAATTTGCTAAGAATCCAGGGAACAAATTGTCTACTACTTTTGTGTATACGCCAGGCCATCCTTGCATGCCGCAAGACGATGGTCCAAAAGATATAACACCCATGACGGTCCACTTGCCGGTGGTTCCACCATTGGCGTTGCCCTCGGCAGCCATCAGGGGACCACCCGAATCGCCCCGGCACAAGTCTTTGTCTCTCTGGCTACCAGCACAGATTTGCTCATAACCGAGCTGGATACCGACTCTAGTGTAGATCTGCTTGCACTGATTCTTATCCATCAAGGGCAACGCCAACTTCAGTATAATATTTGAGGCCGAGCTGGTCTTTGTCCTGCCGCTGCTCGACCAGCCGGCCACATAGGGTTTGCCATAATACAGCGAACTGGACGGCAGGCAGATGGGTCTGATGTAAGCAGTGAACTTTACGTCGCGATTGAGACGCAGCAGTGCAATGTCGTAACGTTGATCTCGCGACAGTGGCCATCAGTATTCCTCATGGACGATCTGTTCTTCTATCCCTACGGTTACCGGATTATCAGTGCACTGCACAGTACCGAAATCATTTGTCACGCAATCCTTTTCAATGTCGGTATCATATTCGCCCAGGCGGACGCTGTTCAGACGCCAGTCGTCTAGTATGAGCCTGTCCTTGATGCAATGAGCGGCGGTGAGAACGTAGCGTTTACTAATCAAGACACCACCGCATACCGTTGATATCCCGTAGGCTGTAATAATATTGAAAAGATACATGAGTTATATGTAAATTTTTAAGAATATAATTTATTTTGATATTTGAAGTGTGTATATATGCACTGAATTTGGCTTTCTGATTGGAACCGCGTAAATTTTTTGTTTTTCACTTGATCCCTCAAATAATGAAAAATTCAGGCGGCTTCAACCCGGATATATGCCGAAAGCTCATAATATAATAATATAATTTACGTTACGTGAATTATCAAGAGACACGGTAGTGTCTCGCGCCAAGTACACGCGAAGCGAGATCGCACCGTGACTCTTTTACGCGAACGCACGAGTTGCGAGTACTTGAGATTTTGAGATCTCAATAACCACTCAACCGATCAAGTTCTAAGTAGACCCAATCGATAGCTTGGGTTTAAATTATATAACAGCGTGTTTTTATTTTTCCGCTACGTGCCCTACGAGCGGAAATATTACGATGCAAAGTCTGAAATGTTTTTTACAATTACAATTAAGATACGTCGTCGTCGCCGTACGGTTGCTTTTGCATCGATAGATAGCGTTTTCGAGAATACCTCGAGTGATTGAAAACAAGGTCGGTAAATGGCGCGTCGGTAGCGACGCTACATAAGGTCTTCCGCCGCACTTCGAGCTGTTTGGATCCAAAATGGCGACCACAACGCTCAGCTGATCCAAGGTCCGCGAATGGCGAACTACGTACACAGTAACAACTATTGTACGACGTGCACTAATGCACAGTCACTGGATCCAAAATGGCGGCCGTCGGAAGACCTTATGTAGCGTCGCTACCGACGCGCCATTTACCGACTTTGATTGAAAAGAGACAGCATATACGTACGTGTGTGTCGTGTGCGCTCTGCGCTCAGTGCAGACAGTGCGTTTAGCGCGTTCAGCGCGCTGTCGGTCAGTTACTTATAACCTAGAAATGTATCGTGATAAAACCGTGATCTCTCATCATTAAATACAATCGTTTACTTCCGATTTTCAGTCGCGTCACGCAAGGATCGAAGTGTCGAAATTAGGATGGGCGTCACAAGAGACGACATATTAGCGGGTCGGATTTATCAGTGTAGTGACAATTGTGAACGTCGTGACAGATAGTGACATATAGTGATCTTGACCAATCTTGGCAGGGAGCTGATACCGAGATCTTTAAGAAGGAAGGTGTATCCAAAATTGCATACGTACGTATATATGCTGTCTTGTAAAAGTTAAAGAGAACGAGAAAGTTATCTGTATCTATTATATGCACGTGTGACAGGCACTATCGCGTGATAAAGATTTTTCCAAAGTATGTTAATTACTTTTTAGTATTAGTGAAGTATTACATTATTTTGTGCAGTAAAAAAGATTCTGAGAAGGAAAATCGTCGCTCATGTTCCGTTTGTTTCTAATAATTAATACTTGAAATATTACGATGTCTACAGTATAAGTAAGGAAATGATAATTACAACGATAATTTATGGATATTATATTTCGCTTCTTACTTATTCAATTAGATCATATTATACTACGTTATTTACAACTTCAATATAGTATCTGATTTATATTTTATATTCAGTAGAACAAATTAATAATTGTCCTTGATTGCAGTTCAAGATGCAATTGGTAATGTAAATACACGGCCCAAATTTATTCGAAAAATGTTTTGGGATAAAAATTTAAAGGATCACAATTAAAGCAGACAACAGTTTGTGCTTTTGGTTAAAACAGGAGAATACTTTGTATTAATTTCTATTATTCTCTGCTTTAAGGGGATCCTATAGTGGCAATAATTACCGACATTTAGTTAAAACAAAACCACTTTTAATTGGCTTTACTGAATTGCAAAAATTTGGTCTAGAATTAAAGTACGCACAAAAATGTAGAGGGCTAGATCGGTTTTAACTTCCAAAACGAAAAAAAAATTAAAAATTTGGGTACATAGAGCTGTCACTGACGACAATATTTGGTTATACAAAAATACTGCAGTTTATATATACAAAATGAGAATCTAGCCCTCTAGGGAAAACATTAAAGAACAATATCGTGCAATTACAACTACGATAGAAGTCTAGAAAAAAAGTGTCATTGTTTTAACTTTTACACATGCAAATATACATGCGGAATGACAAGAAGAGCAGTATGGCGTGTAGCGAGAGATGGCGCAGCAATCGAAACAAGGACAGATGCCTCTCGTTAGACAAGGGCAGATATAGGCCGGTAATATAGAAAATGATAGAAAACGAATTAGAACGGAATTAAAAATGTTCGACATTATCGACATCAAGGAAGTTCGGCCTTCACTATAGGATCCCCTTACCAAAGGTTATAATTCTAAAATATATAATTGAATAAAGTTGTAAATAACATATGATTTAATAGTAAGAAGCGAAATATATATCCATAAATTATTATTTCTTTACTTACAGACATCGTGATACTTTAAGTATTAATTATAAACAAATGGAATGAGCGACAATTTTTCTTCTGAAAATCTTTTTTACTATTTAAAAATTTTAAAATACACAAAAATTTGAAAATTTTAAAAGAATCGGAGAGGGTGCCGTTATTCTACATATTTACCTAAAGTTTTATTGAATTAGAAATTTGAAAAAAAAAAATTTTATAAAAAGAAGTTTTATTGAATTAGTTATTAGTTACAAAAATATACTAATTACGTAAAAATTAATAATGTTTAGGTAGAAGTGCATTACGCATTACTTAAAAAATTAGTAATTTGTCAGAGAAAAATGTCTAGTTACTATAGGGGAGACCGGGGCTAAAAGGTCAACGGGGTTGAAGCGTCAAATCAAATATCTCGGAACCTGTATATTGTGCGAACTCGCTATTAACATTGTAAACGCTGCTTATGGTACCCATGTGACCAACGGAGTTTCGGCAGGTTACCTGCCGTGTTATGATTTTTACGAGGGCAAACGTGTTTTCGGAAGGTGAAAGTGAAATTTTCTGCGCGTGGAAATTTTGTAATATCTGCAATAATATTTGCTCTCCAAATCTCGAGGTACGTGATTATAAAGAATAATGCATGCTGAACACGAATCGAGTGTAGTTTTTTCATTATCGTTGATGTCTAATATTTCGTGGGCGATCAAACCTGAAACTTGTGTTTGGGGCTAATCAGTCAGTAAGCACCCGGGGCTGGTCAGTCACTGTGGCGCGCCGGGCGCACGACTTCAGCTCACGGCGATTTCAGGTTAGGTTTCCCTCGAGCGTGATTCTGTCTTCCCTTGCACGTGCGTCAGTTTGTATAGGAGGGAAATGGTACGCACGTATCGTCGCAAAACGGGTGTTTTGGCCGACCGAAAAGATGGCGGACTGTTGTTTTTGAGATCGCTCGCGCTCACGGCACGTCGGCGAGGTACGGCGAGGCACGGCACGGCTCTGCGATCCCGCGATTTCCGCGCGAGAGTTGACATGCCGCGCGCGCGGTAGATCGTCGTTGTTGGTCGTTGTGTCAGTGACAGTCGCGCGTGCGACCGCATCGTCCAGCGTTCGCCGCATCGTCTCGGCGTCATTGTCGCCGGCGTTGTAGTGGTGGTGGTGTCGGTGGTGGTCATCGTCGTCGTCGTTGTCGGCGTGGTGGTCATCGTCGTCGTCGTCGTCGTCGTCGTCGTCATCGTCGTCGTCGTGGTGGTCGTGGCCGTCGTCGTCGTCGTCGTTGTCGGCGCGTCGAGGAATCGGCGCGAGGACGCCGTCGAGTCGGTAAAATGGTCGCGCTCCACCGCGAGCTTTTCTAACCCCCCTGTCGCTATTTATCGCTCCCCCGCGAGAAACGCGGCTTGGTTAGGTTGCTCGAGGGTCCGCGCTGATCCTATGGCACCGGAACGCCGTCACGCGTGTTCCCCGTGGTTGCTCGCGTTGACAATATGACGTGCCGTTGGGGAGTTTACGATTTGGTTAACCTCTGTATTCACGTGCCTAAATTGTTTTACGGAATAGGTAAAACAATTATTTTTTATTAATGTTTCGCATAAAAATTTTAAATAAATTTTTATATTTTTCTCTTAAAAAACAATTATTAAAATGTATCCTATCATTTTTCCGGATTAGATGTACGTATATGTATTGAAAATGCAGTGTGACTGATTAGCCCCGGGCGGGTGACGCTTAAACCCCGGCATTTTTGAGATTTCAATTTTTCCACCGTTGTCGTTTTTGCTCTATATCGGTTAAACAAAGCGACGTAGATAAAAATTTCCTATATAAATTTTGTAGCTAAAGGTTCACTCTTTACAGTGGTATACCACATTTAACTAAAATTATTTATTTTCTTGTTAAAAATCGGCACCGAAAAAAAACTGACCTTTTAGCCCCGGTCTCTCCTAGTGAAAATTAGTATTTAGGAAAAACTGAATTAATTTGTTTTTGCAAATTAGTAATTAGTAGAAATAAATTGTTTATTATTAAAATAATTAATAGTTTACAACAAATGAATTAATATACTTATTTAAAAATTAATAATTAGTGGAAAATAATTACTAATTTTTTCAATAATGAATAATTAGTCTCACAATAAATTATATATATATATATATATATATATATATACAATATGGGGCGTTTTCTGTCAAAAAGGCCACCTTCCCCTGCCCACTTCAATTTTTGAGATAGAATGCTCTAAAAGGGCTTAAAATTTTCGTTGAAGTGTCTATTTTTCGATGCCGTGTGGCGTTTTTGAAAATTCAAAATGGCGGACCCAGAATCGTGATTAGAATGGAAAAGCACGATAATATTAGGCAACAAATTTTAAATTTTGTCGATTACATGAGTGTGAATAGTCATTTTCGATGTATTTTTGCCTGCTGAACACGAATCCGTTGTCCAAATTCAGCTAGCATGTCACAATTTTAAGAAAAATGGCCTCAAAGTTGTAAAAACGGCATTTTTGATGGTTGTCGTGACGTTGTAGCACGGCAGCAAATTTTTTTTCCTCAATTTCATTAATGCCACGCGAAAGTACCAACTTTTAGCTTTAAAATGCCTTGTGTTTCGTTTCGGTATGATTATTCGTTTCTGAGATATAGCTAGAATTAAAAACACCGGTTGCGCGCTGGACTGGATTCTGTTTGATGGTCAACCAGCTCACCGGAGATAAAAAAAGATGTCAAAAATCTTAAAAAAATAACACAGCTACACAAAAAAAATTATTTTCTGGCCTGGGGGTCAGACCATGTTTATTATATGTTTTTGGGGTCGCTGAAACCGAATCCGAAGTCCATTTTACCCCATCACGTCAGGTTTTTGACATAACCTTATACCTATAATATATTGAACCTCACAGGGCACCTCCACGCGGTGACGGCGGGCAACGGAGCAATTCCGTTATCCGGCTGAGTCCCTGGATTACGGCGTTGATGCCGTCATGGCAGGCACAGGTGGAAAACGTTTAACGAGACAGGGATTCGGATACCCAGAATCGGCGGCTGGTCAGGGTGAGAATGCAGGCCCGCAGGCGCACAGTGGGTCGAAGCGTAGGAAATAGCGGACATAGAACCAAAAAATTGAATTATCGAAATATTTATTTTTTTTGCAAATTCTTATAGTAAATTTGTTGTAGATTACTGAAATAACGTCATTCACTCTGAATATTTACGTATTTTCCGTACAGATGTACGATAACACAGGTCATCCTTACATATGTAACTTCTGCGACTTTTCCGCGCTAATGTTTCAGGTTGCCCTATCTGTAAACGGTGTTGATGATCGAATGCACGTTTTTTCTACGTTATTGTTCATGTTTTAAGTAAACAAAAATGATATAAAAGACAGTTTATCGCATTACTTGAATATTTTCCGGGACAATATCTGATCCATGAGAAAAAGTACGTGTTATACAATTTGTAATTAAGTTATAAAAAAATGTTTAACATTGTTAGGATTCTCCATAATTTTATCGTATACAATAAGCCTTGTACTACATACCTATGGCGATATCAAGTGCCGCTAGGTGCCGCTTAGCAAAATATATAAAATTTTCTGAGCGAAAGTCGCAAGATGGCAAGTATCGATAGCGAATACTTGCAATCCCATGCCGTGTAATGAAAATGTAAAAGTTGTGGGTACTTTTTTTTATAAAAAGATAAATTTTCTATGACAATAATGATGATTTCATGATAATAAAATTACTCTATAGTCCCAGCGAAGGTTTTTAAGAAATAATTTTGTTAAAAATAGTAAGTATTACCGCTGGCATTTGCTAGGTATTTCTTACCTACCCAAGATGCACCACGTGGAGGTTGCACAGTCGGATTTGCATCTCGTGTGTGTGTGTGTGTGTGTGTGTGTGTGTGTGTGTGTGTGTGTAAATCAAAGATTGCAGACTGTAGTGTTAAATTAAAAGTTGCATTGCCTCAGGAAACAACTTGTCTTTCTTTTTTAAATTATCCCGTGATCGAAGACTCGAAATAAGAGGATCAGAAGTAACTAATAACTGATGTAAAACATCTTCATTTGTCGCTACTCTATTTATCTTGCGTGAGTGTCCTTCTCTGTATTTTCTGAATTCTCTATTCCAAGCTTCGCTTGCCTCTTCTGATAGGGCGCCTATAGGAATAGAGAAGTTGGATATAATTCCTTCTCCATGTATTAATAATTTATGGACGGATGAAGGCATATTGTACCAGCCATAATGATGGACAAACAATCTTGCTGTTTCTATGGCATATTTTCTGAATTTCTTCGCGTCTATTGCTTCCCCGCATGAAATTGTTTGGAGAATTATTGCAAATCGTTTGATTAATTCTTTATCTAATCCTGTAATTTCTGCAGTAATATCAATTTCAGAAAAGAAACGTCTAGCCGTGTTCCATATCGAATTTTTGCTTCATGTGTCATACAATTTAACATTCAAAAAATGGTCGGTACGCAATCCCGTTTTTATGGAACAACGAGAAAGCACGAAGAGGAAAATACAAGAAGAATTTAAGCGAAAGTTAGGATTACTCGTGGACATCGTCAAGCATGGATCGGGTTTAACACATGATGGAAACAAAATTATAGACCTTTGATCGCGTATAAAGCTGGGTCTAATCAATCAAATCTTAAAAAATTATATATGAAATAGGGGTAGAAAAGACTGAAAAATATAATAAAATTAGAAATAGATCGATATCTCCAAATTTGCGGAAGTTAAAGCAACCACGGACATTTCTAAAAAAATTCAAAATTTTTTAAAAAAAGAACCCTTTTACTGATTATCGCCAAATTCAATACCAACTTTCCATACATGATGCTCTATCGATTAAAAAAAAAACATCAATATACTTTTATTAAAGATAATAAAAATCACGCAAAATGTTGCTAAGGTTACGATAAAAAATTAATTAAATTTATTAATTCTTCTCAATTGACTTCTGACATTTTAATAATAGTTCCTGTAGTCGTTTATGAATATTTAGATAAATTGTCAGAAGTGCTATGAAATATGTACGGTGTGAAAATCAAGAGAAAAGCGATCGGTCCACTGGGCGCTGCGCCGCGCGCCGAAAGACGCTCTCGCACTTTGCACCTGATTTTCTCACGATTGCTTCCACTTTGCCTTCTGACACTTTGCACTTAGTTTATTCTATACGTAAACGATACAAATGCAAATTGTCAGAAGTTCTTCTTAATATGTAAATTTGTCGAGATTTTTCTCAACTTTGGCAGCTTCTGACAACTCTTTAGCTTCTACTTACTCTTCTGACAATTTTTTCCCTGCTTTTTCTCATACTCCTCGATACTTATGTAAATTTTCAGCCGTGCCGATCGACAGTTTTTTTGGTCGGAAAATTTACACGTTTGGGCGGGCGGCCACCCACTTAGCTTCCAGCGCGCCTTCTGACGATCGGGCTTTCGCTTTGCCGGCAGCAATCGAACCTTTTCCAGGTAAGATATTTCGTGGACCGAGGCATGTCGCTTTCTCTGTAGCCAGCTCTCCGTCTAGTAGCTTTATTTCTCTTTAACAAAATTAATTAAAATTTTCAAGCAAATTCAATGGTACACATTTAAAGAGTGTTCTTCAGGTACAAAATTGCTTAAGAAAGTTTTGCTGTATGTCGCTTAGTTTTGCCCCCAGGGAATGAAAAGTGATGCAAAGACAAATTTTTAAATTGAAAAATGTCGGGGCAAACTCGACACTTTGCCTGATCAACACAATTTGATCAGGAACTTATTTTTTACTGTCTGAAACTGAAAATACATTGTTTATCGTGTATTTGGAAAGTACAAAAATTCGGAATTAAGTAAATCAATCATTGGAAATAATGAGAACAAAACTTGTTAAACTTTCAATTATTTTCATCTAAACTCATGTCTGAAAAACTAATTTATGTAAGTAAATTCGCGATCGGACGTGCACACATATTTGTCATGAGTCATATGGCTGCATGACAAGCATCGTTTGTTATTGGGAGCCGATGAAACGGCGTGGTGTCGACTTTGCCCCGAACCTCGTTTTTCACTTTTTTTTACTCCAAACACATGAAAATTTTGAAAATATGTAAAAACTATTATTGGATTCGTATAGAGCATCTATAGGTTCGCAAGATTAAAGCTCGATGAAAGAATAGAAATTTTCGAGAGATCAGACAAATTACTTTTTATCATCAAAAACACTTATGTCGCGCTAAAAAGTACACCATAACTCAGAATGTCACCAAATTCCGTTGATAATACTGGCACATAAAGACGCATTTACAGTAGGAAAGGCAAGTTTCTACGATAGATTTAAATTGGCAAAAAGTCTTAAGTTTGCCCCGGTGTCGAGTTTGCCGGTCTCCCCTACACGAAATAATGAGCTGAATCAATTGGTGTAAAAAGAAACATTTCTGTTAAAAACACAGTTGTTAAAAAAGAATATGTAATTATAATATATATACATATTGCATTTTGAAGATAGTATACCTGATTTCTTCTATTGCTTGAAGATAGCCAAAACGCTGATTTTTTTAATCTATGCCCAACTTACATAATTTGAGCGATATAAGAGTTATATCTAACGAAGAAGATTAATTAATTTTTCAGAACATTATTTATGAGAAGCGAGGAGGCTCACGATAAATAAGCATCACCCTGATTCGTGATAGATAAGAGGATGACTCACAACAAATACCTTGATTCATGAGAAGCAAGAAGACTCATTATACAAAAGCACCGCGAATTAAATATAAAATTGTAATGTAACCTCCACGTGGTAAATTCTGGAAATTACAATTTTGTAGGCCAATAACAGACATATACAGGGTGTCCGGTAATAATCGCCGAATCTTTTGTATGCAAGTAGAGTCAGTTAAACCGAGTAGAAAAGTCTTTTTTGTCACTTGAGTTGAGTTAGGTAACGTAATTTTGTGATGATATAATTTTGTTAAGGAGAAATAAAGCTACTACTTAGGTTGGATTTTTGAATTTACAAAATACATTGCTTGTACTTGGCACCTTTTTTTTATCTTTTTTGAAAAAGGTGATTTTGTACTAATATCACGCATTTTTGTAGTGTTAAGGTGATGCTGGAGCCGTCTGTATAACCGACAAAATTACCATTTTCTATGTTATCGACCTATATCTGTCCTTGTATGGACAAGGATAGCACCTACATTGCAGGCATAGATACGCACGAATCGTCATATACACTATACTCTTATATTAGACTTCTAATCTCGATTTGGAGGGTTTATCGATGTTTTTCTTGTTGTGCAATTCAGGGAAACTCGTTTTCACGTTCGTATCAATATGGTATATCTTTTATATGAAGCACATCTTGTGATGAGCTGACAGCGATCGCTGTAACTTGAGACGCCATATTAGGATAAAAGTAGGTAAGGAAATCTGTAATTCCGTAATTTTTTCTCGTTTTCTATATCAAATCGGAGTTTCCCTGAATCATTGATGTATGTACTGCAATTCTGGAAAAGGATTTTTAATTCTGTCAAATTAATACGACGCTACGTGACGACAAAGAAATGTCGGTAAAACAGACGACTCCAGCATCACTTTAAGGGGATCCTAAACTGACCCAAATTACCGAAAATTACAGGGAGAGTTCCAACTTTGAGTAGACTGCACAGAACTTAAAAATTTTTATACACAATTGAAATATGCACGAAAACAAATAGTGCGACTGTTGGTTTCAAGACAAAAATCGGAAAAAATTAAAAAAATACATTTTTGAGCTGTCACCTACCGTAAACGTTTGCTTAATACAGGAGTTGTACAGTTTGTATGTACAAAATGAGATACACGCACCATTCGTATAATGTGAACAAAGAATACCGTACATGAAAAATTAAAATTAAAAACGTAACAAAAAAGTTTGAAATTTCACTACTATTTTGTGCAAAAGCACATGCAGGTTGATAGAGTAAGCAGTATTGCGTGTAGCGAGAGATGGCGCAGCGATCGAACAAGGACAGATTACTATCCCAGACAGCACAGGATATCCTACTGATGTCCGTTTTATGTCCATTTCTTGTCGGGATGTCCATGGACCTTATAAAGATATCCATAGGATATACCATCGACATATAGTATGGACTGCGCACAGGTATAGAAAAATATGACCGGCGACTCACACCGGTGGAAGAAAAGAGATAGTGACTGGTAGAGGTCAAGCTGTCTTTTTCTATCCAGTGCGTACAGACAAAGAGGGAACGAGGTAGAGGTCAACTCTACCGGACACTTTTTGAAGGCTTTTATATAGGGATCGCGTAGTCCATACTATATGTCGATGGGATATACATTTGTGGACACTGTAGGAATATCCCAAAATGGACAAGTTTGTATATCCATATGCTATCCTTCTATGCCAACGCCATCTGCATGTCATTCCGATCCTGATCTCTTTCTGTTACCTTCTATGGCCGGGCAGGCCAGGATCTCATGTTGATCACTTCGAAAATTATACGTTATTTATATCAAAGGTAATCCTTTTTCTTCTTTTACATCTAAAAATCGTATTGTGTGCCATTGGCTTTATATCATTATAATAATGATATATAAGAGTTAGATTCTTTTAACCTATTAAAATTTATATATATGCTGTTTCCACAATCAAGATCGAATAACCTCAATCATGGCATGAAACAATTAATTACTATATATAGTTAAGGAGGTTGAAGCAGTTTGGTCAATCAAAGATTTTCGTTTTTAAAAAATATATATCAAGAGACACGGTAGTGTCTCGCGCCAAGTATACGCGGAGCGAGACCGACCGTGACTCTTTTACGCGACGCGACGGGTTGCGAGTACTCGAGATGTTGAGATCTCGATAACGAGTGAACGGATCAAGTTCTAAGTAGGCTTGATCGATAGCTTGGGGTCGAATTAGGGGGGGGGTTTCTGTTATAATATTTCCGCTACGTGCCCTACGAGCGGAGATATTGCGACGCAAAGTCGAAATGTGAAAATTTATTTTTAAGATACGGAGATACGTCGTCGTCTCTCAATCAATATAACATATATATATCAGAAAATGTCACTTTCACTTTTTCGACACTGGCGGCTAGCGGCGTTAGTATCGCAGTGCAGTGCAGTGGAGACAGTGCATTTAGCGCGCTGTCATCAGTCAGTTCATCAGTTAACCTATTCTCGAGAGAGACACGGTAGTACGCGCGGAGCGAGACCGACCGTGACTCTTTACGCGACGCGACGATTAATTCAATCAAGGTAATTGTTTTATGTAATTATCCTATAATTAATTATCTTATTCTATATACTACGTTTACGTGAGTGTTTACATAGGTTAATAACCTATTATATTTATTTATATATTGACGGCAGGGAGCTGATACTGAGATCAAGGAGTCAAGGAGCCTGTTCACACGAGGCGTTTCTGCCGCGCGATTGCGGCCGCGCGTTAACGTTTGCACGAGCCGCACGCTGTCGCGAGGTAAGGTGCGACAACACGCGTACGCGAAACGGCAGTAACACCGTAATCGTGCCGGCGATATACTGAAAATTGAATTGCTTCGTGCTTATCTGGAGATTTCGTATCCCTACATCGTATTACCACCGCTGCCGGAAAAGAAGGTTCTCTACGCTTGGCAGAAAGTGACGACTGACACGTTCGATCCCGACTTCGTTGATCGCAGAAGAGCTGGACTCGAGGTACGTTTCCGATTTGCAATTATAACAGTATCGTGCGATGAATGTTGTACTAACCTCAAAGTCGGAGCATCCTTGCTCACCGCTACGGGATCGACGTAAAGTTTTAGCGGATTTTAATCTTCCGAATTAGCGTCGCAACAATATTAGTCTTCCATTATCTATTGCCTCACAACTTTTCGATTTTAATATTCTGTAGCTGTATAGTTATTTGTACACAATCGTGATATTAATATACATCAGATTGTTCATGTTTTTGTGCTGTTACAGTTCTATGATTTAGAGGAACTGTTTCGTAACGGTGGCCCCGTGCCAGATACAAATTACATATTCCTGGGAGATTTTGTCGATCGGGGCTACTATAGCTTAGAAACGTTTACTCGTCTGCTCACACTTAAAGCTAAATGGTCCGACAGGATAACGTTACTACGCGGTAATCACGAAACTAGACAAATCACGCACGTTTATTTGGATTTTACGGTAAGTGCGCAACGATACTTTCTTTTCTGGGCTTTTTTTACATTTGTGTATAATAAAGCTTTGATTTCATTGGTCTCTTCATTTTCTGTTCTAGATGAATGCCAAAACAAGTACGGCAATGCTAATGCGTGGAAGTACTGTTGTAGAGTATAACTCCACTTTTGATTACGCTCGAATAAATTCTGTTTTAGTTAATTGATGAACAGGTTCTTTGTGTACACGGTGGATTGTCTCCAGCTATTAGAACACTAGATCAAATTAGAACGATTGAAAGAAATCAAGAGATTCCACACAAAGGTATTAATTGTATAAAGTGATATGTCATTGCAAAAGTTACATAATAATAAAAGTTACATGACTGGATATTTACTGTTATTGTACAATAATAATAAAATATCGTTGCTTAATTGCCATATTACAGGTGCTTTCTGTGATTTGGTCTGGTCCGATCCAGAAGATGTAGAAACATGGACAGTAAGTCCGCATGGTGCAGGCTGGCTGTTTGGCAGCAAAGTGACTTACATGTTCATGGAAGTGAATGATCTTAAACTCATCTGTAGGGCGCACCAATTAGTTCAGGAAGGTATGTCTTTGCTCAAATATTTCTGTCGCAGATTTTTTTTAAATATCTCGGAAGTATGTATGATGACGCATATTTTTATCATGCAGGTTATAGGTACATGTTTAATGACAAACTCGTCACAGTGTGGTCGGTCCCAAATTATTGTTATCGATGTGGTAACATAGCTAGTATCATGCAGTTCACGACAGTGGATCAGAGATCACCAGTGCTGTTCCAGGCAGTGCCTGATTCCGAGAGAGTAATCCCACCTCTAATGCCCACTCCGTACTTTTTGTGATCTATCTTAGTGGCTCATCTGTACGGATGCGGAAGAGAAATGTCTGTGTCTAGACTCTACGGAATCACATGATTTGATTGGCCGGATCCAGGCTGGTACCATGACGGACCCACACATTCATGAGAATATATCACTGATTATATACATATTACTTTAGAAAATTTTGATTCCCTTAAAAGAAATTATTTGATGCGTTCTACGATCAAAGTACGATACTTAGAGAGGACTGAATTGTCGTGTGATTGATCTTATTCAGGGAATGTTCTTTAGATTTTTTAAGAACTTTATCAGGTTTTACATGTTGTAAAGCTACTTTTATATATCTACATAGTATCTGCCATTGCATCAGCCTGATTTTTGTAGCTCGAGAAAAAAAAGAAAACGATATTTTGCATCAGAGCAAATGTGAACATTCTGTGGTATAGACGCTTTTGCTGTCTACTATGTACATTCTGTAGAGCATTCATATCTCAGAGCAGCATTCTGGACTTTAATGTTCAAAGACTAAGAGCTTTTAAATAATTTATGAGCGCGAATAACGCAAATAGTCCAGTGCTGTGTGTGAATATAAAAGAAAAGAAAAGAAAGAAATATCACTTTTAAACATTCCGGCAAAAAGTACACTCTCTGAGTACAGTAAATGCTTCTCTGACATTACAATCGTTGTGCGTAGAATTCAGATTTATTAAAGCGTGAGCATATATAGTACTGTTAAGCCCTTAGGAAAATTTACTTAAAGTTTTTTAAAGTTACTTAAAGTATTTTAAAGTATTATAAAGTATACTAGCCGTAATAATAGTATACTAATAGTATAATAGTAGACTAATAGTATACTGACAGCCGAGCGTAAAGTTTTCTTTAAGTTATTAACCTCAATAAAAACTTTATAAGCAAGTCGCAAATATACTTTAAATTTACTTTTAACAAACGTAATACTTATAAATATACTTTAACTTTACTTTTTATAAAGGTAATACTTAAAGCTGATTTTAACTTATGGGTGTTGTTTCAACAGTATACTTAAAAAGACAAGTTCCCTTTTTCACCACACTTGCACCACACGAGACATTAAAAAATATTATCATATATCCAATTCAAAATTTTATTACTCTTTTTAAACTGAATTTGTTTCTTAAGATGATTTTTGGAAAATTATATAATTGCGCTGGTTATGACATATGTAGACTATATATACACTTACATCAAATTAAGAAGTAGTCTACCACGTAAGGCAGTTGGCTCACGATCCAGAGGTCCCGAGTTCGAATCCCACCAAGGTAAGTGTGTTTTTCAAATACGAGAAAATATTTATAATCATAGACTGCATCTTAAGAAACAATTTAGTTATAAAATAGTAATAAAATTTCGAAATAAATAATTTTTTTTTATTCCGGGTGAATATCGGAAATCAGTGTCCTCTAGTATTAAGAGGACTGTAATCTTAAGTCTAGTGTCTCATGGTTAGAGGATATTCCTCTAGATTTTAAAATATCTTCTTGAGACCGTATTTCAGAGGAAAATCCTCTAAATCAAGCGGGAGCCACTAAATGACAGAATATTTTTTTTGGGTGATTAATAGTAATTGCATGAGTTAACTTAAAGTAACCTTTAAAGTATATTATAGAAATACTTAAAGTTTGGTTCGAAATCACTTCTAGTTTATCAATAGTAATTTCTTTGGTAAACTTTCTAGTTTATTTTAAGTTTTTTTAAGTAAATTTTCCTAAGGGAGGTCTTCCTGAACATATAATGATCTGTTGCTGGTTTAGGTACTGTGTGTGCTGCGTACCATTCTTTTTTCTTCTAAATGCGCAATCGGTGTTCTTAGCAAGAATCGTAAATTCGGCTCTTTTTCGCCGAAGTACAAATAGCGTGTAGCAGTAGCCAAAGTTTTCCTGCTTAGGTAAGGAAATCCGATAGCGGGATCGTTATAGCATCTGTAGAGAGTTGTCTTATTATTTTTATGCACATGACATTTTTTTACGCTTAATTTTAAGAAATTCCGAGCTCAAATATTGTCTTTAAGGGGATGCTGGAGCCGCAGGCGAACTCGATCAGCGTCGATAAAGAAGTGCTCACCGACTATATCTGTCCTTGTATAGACAAAGATATAGACAAAACAGACGGCTCCAGCATCCCTTAAACTACCTTGACACACATTAATGTTCTTTTCAAGAAAGATATCCACCGTTCGTTCGTCACACACACTTCTCTCTTCTATATATAGTATATATACATATATGCCAAATCGCTGTCGTATTGAATAATCGTAATTAGCTAATTGTCATAAGTTCATTAATGTAGAGAGCACTTGAAAAGAAAAAAAACCGAGACCCTTAGCAATGTGCCTCTAAATTAATAAGCGTTTGTGTAATATAATGTACGATATTGATATGACATAATTATGGAAATGCACCGGCCATTGCGTATCATAAGCCTGAATTCTGACCATCGATTTTTGCTAGCTCACGATAATTCCTAACCGATCACAGACCCGACAATATGGCATTGGCATTGTGGCACAGGCTGTCAAGTTGAGACTACTCTATTTGAATTTTGTGATATAGACCGAAGGAGGCGTGTGCAATGGTCATGTCGATGTTTATAACGACTCTCCTTGTCGCACCATTCGAAGAGGTGTTTTGCGAAGACCCGTTATTCCAAGAAATGTAATAAACTTTTGAACAGTGCCTTCAGAACTATAACACGACGGTCTACTAGAAGTATAAATGCTTTCTTATTCATTTTCATAAGCCTTCCGCTATTGTTTTGGAACGAGCCTTTGCTTTTCGCGAAACTTTTTCTACGATATTTACGTTTTACGATTTTACTACCTTTTAGGTCTACTCTTACAATTTTACATCACGCGCGCGCGGTATATTCTCTATTTATACTACATATTATAACGTACAATTACAATTGCGCGATACTTTACGCGAGTAATGTATTACATAAGGTAGAGAGGG